>NC_064625.1:26608007-26913257 GCF_023898315.1 Schistocerca nitens | reverse complement strand
TATCCATTGTTTGTTTGTCTCTTGTTAGCCGAAGCTTAAGGCAGACGTGATCTGGAAGACGTAAAAACAGAATACTTATTAGCTAGACTTTATCTGATTTTAATGTGTAGACATATTGTGAAAGTTGTTAAGAAATTCGGAGGATGGAAGTAGCAAAGTAAATTAAATTGCATACAGTATCAAGATTATTTTAATTGGTATAAATTAGAAATTCCTGGACAATGAAACTTATTGCACGATTTCGGAGCCGACTTTTCACACAGAAATGAAGGAGATTTTTGAAGACCTGGACGCCGCCCGAAAGAAGACAAGTTAACCTGGTAAAGGATGATTTATCTACGCCACTTCCCCATGTCAGTTACATTTTGTTATTCTCTGTTTCTTTTCAGTAAGTTTTGTAGTGGAAATTGGTTTAACTTTTGCTCAAAAACGCCACAAGGACCACCCCAACAATAGCTTTTCCGAATAACGAAGTCCGATAGCTTTTCTGTAATACAAAGTCCGATTTGCTTTTTCATTCTTTCCCTTTTTCACGGTCATTTACGATTATAAAACCCCTTTTTTATTCACCATTTCTTCCCACATTTTCAACCTTTTTCTTTTCTTCTCTCTTATTTTTCTTTTTTTTTTTTTTATTAACCACTACAACTGGCTCCTGCGACAGGACGCAATTTTCGCATGTGTCGTTTTTGAGCAAATTTGAAACTTTAATTTGTATTTTTTCCCCAACAGAGAATAAACAAAAATCCTGAAGTTTAAAGGGTAACGAAAACACCAACTTTATTGTACAAATGATTATACAACAATATTGTAAAGAATTTTTGTAACTAATTCAATCTGTTTTCTTTTCATGGCGTATATTGATGCAAAACTGTTATTTTGAGACCTTTTGGTGATTATCCGATGGAGATGTATTAAGAAAACCCATATTTTGACGAATACGATTTACGCAGAAGTGTTTGACCAGCCGCTGCAGGACAGAAAATTTAATGGTGAGTCACACAATTATGTTTCATTCAAACATTCAATAGCCAACTGCAGAATCCATTTTTCCCTTTCCACGCATCCTGTAGTTTTCTTCTAGATTTTTCCAAAATCATCTATCTCTATTGTAGTTTTTGATAATTACAGTATTGTTGTAGCATGTGAAGATAGTGAATTTGACCGCCAAACAGTCATTTGTTACGAAAAATGTTGTCTGCCCTGCTGCATCTTTCTCAACCATTGTTTGCAATAGAACAATCATTTACATTGACGAGAAAATATTTAAACCTAAATTTGAGTCAAATCTTTATTAATCAGTCTTATATTTTTCCCCTTTTGACTTACGATTATACATCCTATTACAATGGAACGCGGTAAGGTAGAGATAGTTTCGGCAGATGAGTTAAGTGAAGTAGATTCATCGTTCAACCAACAAGAAAGTCCGCGTTTCCCTCCATGGACGAGTTCACAGATCAATGCAATGATTTTGCCTCAAACTCGCAACATTTGTGATAATACACAGATGGCGACTTTAAATGACGAAATGTGTAATGGACGCGAGACTAGACCGTCAGCGCCATTGTTAACATCAATGTCAGAACCGAATATGAGACAAATTCAGCAATGTGACACAAATCGGACACAGGAAACTGACAAACTGGACCGACTATTAGAGTTATTTGCAGACATGAAACGAGACGTTAGTCAGAAAATTGATGCAAAACTGGACGCACTTGGTCAGGACTTTAAACAAAGGCTAGATAAAAGCGACGAAAAATTTGACGTATTAAACCGTACTATGACCGAAAATTTTGAACGAACGACAAAACAGATGACAGAATTAAATAACACCACTCAAAAGCTCAGCCAGAGATTTGAGACTTTGTCCAACCAAGTCACTAAACAGGAAGAAACTTTGGTTACATTCACACATGAAACAAAAAACAATATCACCCGATGTGAGAATCAGTTAACTCAAATAGTTAATGTGCAGCAGGAAGTGAACACTCGTGTGGAAGAGTTAGCTCAGGCCCACACTTCAGCTAGCTCCATCCAAGAAAAGCTGACTGAAGAAGTGGGAAATATTACCCAACAGCTCACAATGGTAGTTCTTGAACAAACCCACCTCAAAGAAAAGATAGAAAAACTAGAAGATCGAGCGGACCTCGCGTCACTAAACAACGACACCAACATGGCCGAAAGAATTGTGCATGAATGTAAATTGTGTGACGACTATCTGGACAAAAAACTTGAAACAATTACAGAAGACATACTTTCAAAAACAAAGACACATGTTAAAGACGAGACAAAACACATAGAAGACGAAGTGACAAAATTACGAGACAATGTTGTGCCGTGTTTGGCGATTGGCGCAAATGCATTGTCAGGGAAGGACAAAACAGCTAAAACCATGGCTAATGACACAGACAGAACACCTATTGTGGAATCACCTATTACAAGCCAAAATTACAATGTACCGCTTTCTTTTCCACCAAACGAGCAATATTACGATACGACACCTAGAGTAGCAAGTGACACAAACTACGTCAATACAGTTATGCCAACCGGCATGGCCGATGACACGTTTGTAAGACATGGGTATTTCCAGACATTTTCCAGTGAGGACAAGCACAAAGTCCACCCTATTGTGTTTATTAGATATTTGGACGGTGTTTTTCCACGTAGTTGGTCAGAAGTCGATAAAATCAGATACGTCACCAATCTCATGAGAGGACGAGCAGCTAAGTGGGGTGCCGCTATGAAACGGCGGTGCCTTACGTTTGAACAGTTCGAACAAGCCTTCTTGGACGAATTCTGGTCCGAGAATGAGCAACAGAGTCTAAGGAGAGAAGTGTGAAACCCCGAGACCTATGACCCTAAAAAAGAGACATTAAGACAATACTTTGAGAGGTACCTAGACAAGACACTGTGACACTGTACTGGACCAAACCAGCCGACTTGCCAGCGATAATTGACACTTTAAAGAGCCACTTACCCTTTACATACCGAGACAGATTAATAGGAGTACCGGAGAATGACGTTAAGACTTTCTTAAACTTCTTAGATCAAATGGACGTAGTTTACAGAGGCGATTCACGCCATTAAAATTTTACGCATATTAGTAAACAAAATCAGCACCCACCCCAAAGGAACCGTAGTGACGGTGGTTGGTGGAACCATCCGTCCGCGCCGCGACACAATACGATGCCTGCGCGCGAAACAGATTCAAATGGAAACGTGTATGACAGTAGGAACAACCGCAAAAATTCGTGGAATAACGATAACAACAATAATTATCACCCATATCAAAATGGTAACTACAAGCAAAACGAAAATCACAGACAGTACAACAACAACAACAATAGGAGACGTGAGAATAACCGGTACAACCCGGGCTACTTTGACAGGAACATACTATATAACAGACATAATTACCACCAAAACAATAACAATCACCAACAGAATATGTGGAACACACAAAATTCACGCATGACAAATCATAACCCTCCACGGGATCCGCCGCCGTTCCCAAGTACAGTTATGCACTCCCCGCCACGAAGTAGCAATAACAATTGCGACGCGCCATCAGCTGACGCGTGGCCGCCAACCAGCCAGAATGTAAACATAGTGGAGCTGGTCAATGAACCCGGCCAAACACAGCAGACGACGGAAAACAGTCGACGACCGAGCTAAGCGCTCGTGCTTCGGTCGTGAGGTGTTGTAAGAGCGCAACGGCTGAGACAGTTTGTTTCCTCAGGTACGATGACAAAATGACAGCGGAAAGGAATTAACAAACCTATCAGGTTGATGACCTTGTTCTTTTGCGTTCACATCCCAAGGCTACAAAATTAAAACAACTGAACAGAAAATGGCAGCTATTATATTCAGGTCCTTTCAGAATAGCAAGCATACCTCACCCAGGTTGTTACTCCCTATAATACCAGTTATCTCACAAGCCGAGGGGGCTGCATCCTCACAGACATTTGAAACCCTTTGTGCACTAAAACAACATAATATAATAATAACTAAGTTGAACATGAGCAAGTTGCTGTGAAAACGAGATCGTAAATATTTGTATTGAATACACGAACATTAAGTTATACAGCCTAAGAACACAAACGTTAATTTATGGAAATTATATACTGCAGTTACACTTGTACACATAATTACGAAGAGAATGTAAAACCAGGTGAGCACATTTACTGAATGAGAAAAGATATTCATATAGGAATGAGAACTACACAGGTTACATTTGTTGTTAATTGAAAATTATAAGGTAAATCAACAATTAGTTTGTTATTTCAAGGCACTCCAATGACAGGAAATAATAGCTATTGAGATCAGTAATGACATAGGTATGTAGCAGAATGAATGAGGACGTAAGAATGAATGATCAGTATGAATGAGTTAATATTTAGGTTAATATAAGAAGGTAAGTTACTGTGAAGTAGTTGATGGAGACAAGAGATTATTTGAGGAAAATATTATTGGAGTTTTATGAGAATGGAAGTGCCAAATGGCCCCACGTATGTGATATATTAATGTTTGATGAGGAATATGTTTAATGTATAAGGATATATATATTATGATGAATATGTGAGTAAGGAATGAGTGAGAATGTTTTGGTAATATTGTGCTACATAGAGAAGTGAGTAAACAGTCTACATCTTTAAGATTATATAAGAATTTCAATTTGAAAGAAAACATTTGTGATGAGTTAGAACACGTGAGTACAAGACACTAAATGTGAAGCTACAGGGTGATTCAAAAAGAATACCACAACTTTAGGAATTTAAAACTCTGCAACGACAAAAGGCAGAGCTAAGCACTATCTGTCGGCGAATTAAGGGAGCTATAAAGTTTCATTTAGTTGTACATTTGTTCGCTTGAGGCGCTGTTGACTAGGCGTCAGCGTCAGTTGATGCTAAGATGGCGACCGCTCAACAGAAAGCTTTTTGTGTTATTGAGTACGGCAGAAGTGAATCGACGACAGTTGTTCAGCGTGCATTTCGAACGAAGTATGGTGTTAAACCTCCTGATAGGTGGTGTATTAAACGTTGGTATTTCAGCCAATAAAGTTTTTGGTCCCTTTTTCTTCGAAGGTGCTACTGTAACTGGACTACAGTATCTGGAGATGTTAGAGAATTGGCTGTTCCCTCAGCTCGAACAAGAAGCACAACAATTCATATTTCAGCAGGATGGAGCGCCACCACATTGGCACTTATCTGTCCGTAACTACCTGAATGTCAACTACCCGAGGCGATGGATCGGCCGCCAGGCAGCCCGTGACAGAGCACTTCATCACTGGCCTCCAAGAAGCCCTGATCTTACCCCCTGTGATTTTTTCTTATGGGGGTATGTTAAGGATATGGTGTTTCGGCCACCTCTCCCAGCCACCATTGATGATTTGAAATGAGAAATAACAGCAGCTATCCAAACTGTTACGCCTGCTATGCTACAGAGAGTGTGGAACGAGTTGGAGTATCGGGTTGATATTGCTCGAGTGTCTGGAGGGGGCCATATTGAACATCTCTGAACTTGTTTTTGAGTGAAAAAAAAAAAAACCTTTTTAAATACTCTTTGTAATGATGTATAACAGAAGGTTATATTATGTTTCTTTCATTAAATACACATTTTTAAAGTTGTGGTATTCTTTTTGAATCACCCTGTATTTTCTGTGCCCTTGAAAATGAACGAATGCCAGAAAAGCAGAGTGAACATAATGATGATTACAGCTGTGGAGATAAGTGTGATAAGAACGTAGCTTGGAAACACATTAGCTTTAATTTATGGCAGAAGTGTAACTTGGTAACCTTTTGTTAAGTTTTGTTAAGCCACTGTGTGGAAGAAAACATTTGTAGTTTGTGTTCAGACAGGAGAATGATATTTTAAGGAACTTAAGTTGAAATATAGTTTTACACAGCCCTCATGTGAATACATTTGTATAGAAAAAAAATTTTTTTTACACAAGACAGAAAACCCTGAGGAAGCAAAAGATAGAGTTATTAAGGCCGTTTTGCGATTCGTACAACACCTCCACTTAAGCGAAAAGATGACAAAATTACATCTACGTTGAAGACATTTGACTTTTCAGGCTATGCAAGGTAGCTGCAAAGGAGCAGTGACCACCCGTGCAGCCGACATCGAGCAACGGACACTGAGAAAGAGTCATTTTACTGTCAATTATAATACTATGTTCTTTATTTATGATTTATAGATAGAAATGATATATATATATACTACATACATGATGTTTAACCTTCACTAAAGTAGAAGAAAGTTCATGGTTGAACTCTTGAGAGGAAATTTGATATGTTATCATATAATACACATTATGAGAGAGACAATCTCTGAGATACATTTTCCATTTGTATAGACGGTATCCACAAGAAGTGGAGATATCGAGGAAGTACTGAGCAGCTATGTGATTTACTCATGCAAGGATTTGTTAATGTGTAATACACTTAGTCATATGAACAGTCAGAACACAAACACAGGATCTGTCATGATGTTACACTACACAGACTTGACGTACGGACACTTACATTTACCCATGATTTGGTAAATTGTAAGCACCTCCTTTCATACACCCCTTGAAGGTGATCCAAATGTTATAATGTATTATGTTCTCTCTCATGTAGTAGCTGTAGGATTTGGTAGTTTATAGGTAGTGAATAGTTTCTTCCAGTCTATCTTTCTTTCTTTCTCCATTATCCTACCACCTCCTGCAGCTGGGTATTGTTTGTTTATGGAATGTAAAAATATAATGTGTGACAGTAAACTTTCAGGTATGAATTAAAAGACATGAAGAAAATTGAGTATGGCATTACAAGCCTGGTCAACCACTAGCTAAGATATGGAATCAAAAGAAAGAGATAAATAATAAATGAAGGAAAGCCCGTGCTTTAAGTATTAAGTCTGATATCCCTTGGCACGCCCAAACCTGAATAAAAAAGGAAATTAATACCCCAATAAAAGAAAGCCAATGGGACTTAGTATAATTTTTTAGTGTAAATATTTCACATGCATATTCTTGTAAATTTATATGTATTTGTATATGTGTTAAAACTTTGCATATTGTCAGCATATTTTGAAATGTGACCACGAAATGTAAGCTTTCATAATTAACAATGTAAACATGCTTGGATAAAGTGAACTGTTAAAATGTAAATATTGCAAAAAAGTGTTGCAAACTGTGAACGTTATAAACGACGAATTTTGTGTTGTTTGTGAAACTTATGGTACATAAACCAAATAACTGTTTGTAAATCGATATAAACTGCAATTTACTTCGACGATAATGAGGATTTTCACACTGCAAATGAACGTTTGTTGGCAAGTGTAAACAACGTGGTGAAACACCTACCTTTGCGAACATCGACGCCGTTGTTCCTGGCCGGCCTTCAGATGCTTTAGAGACAATAAACTCAGCACCTGTCGTAGGCGATGTGGAGGCTAAAAACTACATCGACCATATATGCCCCGGGAACAATAGTCATGAAAACGCACAAGGACCTGGAGTGTTGTGTCGTAACAGAAGACATGGACGTTGCTTCAGATCACGCACACGCTCAATCTTATGGTGTCACCGGCTTAACACGCCAATTATGCTGGAATAACAACTTGTAATGAACACTATGTGAGAGTGAATACTGTTCAAGACTGTCATAATGCAGCGATTTTGAAACTGCCGCACGCGAAATTCAGTGATGCTACTGCGCATGCGCAATGACTACGTGCTGCCAGAGATGCATTGGGAAGCCAACGCTGGAAGCGCACAACATTAACTGCGCTGGTGAGCAGCTTGCTCACACACACACTATGTAAACATATATATATATTATTTGTCTAAAAAGGATCAAAACTGTAACAAGTGTATGTAGTATATAGATTTAGAAACCAAGTATTGACAAAGATAATCCTCTAAGTATGCACATGGCGTTTCCTGGGAAAATATGTATAATAGACATTTAGGTATATCTAGTCTATTGTCTGCTAGCCTGCCACGCTAAATGTTTTAGCGTGACAGTCGAGGGGGCGATGTAGCGGGGCTTTGAATTTCGCCGCGCTACACTCGTCCCCTCAGATAAAAAATATCCCGTCGCAGCGGTATGAGCGCTCGACGGCAGAGAAAATACTAAAATGGTAACACTTTTTTTGTTTTCTATCCGTTTTTTGTTTGTCTCTTGTTAGCCGAAGCTTAAGGCAGACGTGATCTGGAAGACGTAAAAACAGAATACTTATTAGCTGGACTTTATCTGATTTTAATGTGTAGACATATTGTGAAAGTTGTTAAGAAATTCGGAGGATGGAAGTAGCAAAGTAAATTAAATTGCATACAGTATCAAGATTATTTTAATTGGTATAAATTAGAAATTCCTGGACAATGAAACTTATTGCACGATTTCGGAGCCGACTTTTCACACAGAAATGAAGGAGATTTTTGAAGACCTGGACGCCGCCCGAAAGAAGACAAGTTAACCTGGTAAAGGATGATTTATCTACGCCACTTCCCCATGTCAGTTACATTTTGTTATTCTCTGTTTCTTTTCAGTAAGTTTTGTAGTGGAAATTGGTTTAACTTTTGCTCAAAAACGCCTCAAGGACCACCCCATCAATAGCTTTTCCGAATAACGAAGTCCGATAGCTTTTCTGTAATACAAAGTCCGATTTGCTTTTCATTTTTCCCCTTTTTCGCGGTCTCTCTTCTCCATTTATTTTTTTATTAACCACTACAGCCGCTACACCACCTTCGGCTCTAACTGACGCTCGGGATACTGGAATCTCTCCTTACTCATAACGCAGTCCTCTCACCATCATATTGGTGCCAGCACAAGAGCTGACACCACCAGGAGACGACCCCATGCAGGAACCAGATGACCATCATCTGTCGGAGCAACTCTACTCACCTCCTCCTCCTCCTCCTCCTCCTCCTAAGGACACGGACACATCGCCCATGTCTCCTGTAATAACAACCGGACTTGCCGCAACGGGCAGATTGGTGCACGGGGCCCCAGAACATTCGACCCCCATGTCTTTTGTCATCTCAACCCATTATCATCGGGGACACTTCCATCCATAAGGGTAAGCCTGCTCCTTGAGACTTTACGGCCAGTCAAACAACATCTATGGACGTTAGCAATCTACAGGCCACCTCCATCAAGACCTGTGCAAAAACTTCAAAGGGGGGAAAAGTGTTGTGACTCGCCGATCTTTCAAAGTGCCGTCGCGCAGTTACGCGCGTCCTCTACAAGCAGCGCTGTCTGCCAGCCATGCAGCAGCAGCGCCACCTAAGCAGCCAACCAGCCAGCGGCTGCTAGACTCTGACTCAATTATGATTTGACTGTTAAAGTGTACACTGTTTACTTGATCTGTGACTTTCATGTATTGCGTCTTCCTTGAAATATGTTTATTCAACTTGAAGTTATAACAGTGGTCATTTTCGTTTGCACATCATTGGCAAAACTGTGTTGCTGTGAGAGCTGTCTGCTGTGCAGTTCAGCATCTGAGTGGTCAATATGATGTTATGAAGAACTACCCTTTCTAAGAAAAAATAGAAATATAGTAGTAAAAAATTGCGACTAGCAATGATAATAGAGTGTATCAATGTGCACAGCAGAATTCATAGTCAAAGTTCTGTTCAAAGGTCGGGTGATAAATTCTTTAACACTCCTGACATCTGAAGGAACAGGAAAGTGTCAACCTAACATTTCAGAATATAACAGTATAGATTTATTTGCTCTAGAAAATAAATACTTGTGAAGTGTAAACACACACAGTTATATCCAGAATGTAGTAAATGGTATCTTTTTGGTGTATCCCTCTGCCAATTTATACTATATCTTTGAGAGTGTTCAGATCCTGTTTTCCTCGGGTTTTACTTAGCAAGCACTTCACACTACGTGTAAGATTCTGGAATGAATTATGCTAGCTATGGGAGGTTCCATTGTACTGCTCTGCTTGAAATTTGACAATTTTTTGAAAACAGGAAATAGCACAGTTCATTCATATCACAAACTCTTGCAGTATGTGAACAGGTTTAAAATAAAAGTTCTCCTACATCTATGGATGCCATGTACTGGGTGACAATTATTGAACTATACAAAATAAAACTGTCAACTTCTGTGCAGTTTGCATTAGGACGTTCAAAGTGCACAGTTGGCCGCGGGCACACTGGGAATTAGTATGCTAATGCATGGTTTGGTTTAGCAATGAAGCCAACTTTCATTTTAATGCGTTCATCAATAAGGCAAATTGGCACATCTGGGGGACTGAGAATCCGTATTTCACAATTGAGAAATTCTCTTCGCCCTCAATGGATGGCTGTGCGGAGTGCAATGTCCAGTCACAGAATAATCAGTGTGATATTCCTTGATGGCACGGTGACTACCTAATGGTACATGAAGGTTCTGGAAGATTATTTCATCCCCCTTATCCAAAGAAGAGACCCCAATTTCGACAATATAGGCTCATGCACGACAGAGCTCGACCCCATCAAAGCAGGAGAGTGTTTGACATCCTGGCGGAGCACTTTGGGGACCGCATTCTCACTCTGGGGTACTCAGAGACCACTGGTATGGGCCTCAATTGGCTGCCTATTCTCCGGATCTGAACAAATGCAACTCCTTTTTGTGGGGCTATTTTAAAGACAAGGTGTACAGCAATAACCCCAAAACCATTGCTGAGCTGAAAACATTCAGGAGGTCATCGACAGCATGCATGTTCTGACACTTCAACAGGTCATGCAGAATTTCACTGTTTGTCTATGCCACATCATTGCCAATGATGGCAAGTATATCAAACATGTCAGAACCTAAATCCGAATATCTGTAGTGACCAGAATGAGATTTTCACTCTGCAGTGAAGTGTGCGGGAACAAGACTCCAACTTGGGACCTTTGCCTTTCGCGGGCAAGTGCTCTACCATCAGAGCTACCCAAGCACGACTCACGACCCGTCCTCACAGCTTAAATTCTGCCAGTATCTCGTCTCCTATCTTCAAAACTTCACAAAAGCTCTTCTACGAACCTCGCAGAACTAGCACTCCTGGAAGAAGGGATACTGCGGTGACATGGCTTAGCCACAGCCTGAGGAATGTTTCCAGAATGAGATTTTTCACTCTGCAGTGGCGTGTGCACTGATATGAAACTTCCTGGCAGATTAAAACTGTGCCGGAACAAGACTCAAACTCAGGACCTTGGCCTTTCACGGACAAGTACTCTACCATCTGAGCAAAGGTCCCGAGTTCGGGTCTTGTTCTGGCACACAGTTTTAATCTGCCATGAAGTTGCATCTGTAGTGATGTTTACATGTTGAATAAAGTATGTGAACACTGTAGTTTGTGAAGTAGAACTGGATTAAAGTGCCCCATTGACATCGTAATTGGTGAGTGTAAATGTATACAGAATCAAATCTTTTTCTCTCTGCAATCGGATAGGCTATGCATGTTTTGCTTTATTACTTTCTGAGTGTGAATAGCGTGTTATTTAGTATGCTTAGATTACATTATTATACGATGCTTTACATGCAGCTATTACTGTAACAATTTGGAACGACTTTTCGTAGATATTGTCATTAACTTCAGGTGTTTTTATTTCCTGGTTTGTCTCCATTGTCATTCTCTCCATTTGTTGCACCTACGTATAAACGTCGATTGTATCTTACATTTACAAAATGTACTTCGGAGTTGTGGGTGTGTGCGGTGGCAGCTATTGGAACCTCGCAGTCACAGTGTAGCCAACCACACGCGAGCTATCAAGTGACATGTTTCACCGGCCCGGGTTTATGTGACTCTATACTGCATACTCTGGCTTTGAACTCCAGTTTACCTGAATCAATTTGTAAACAGGATTGAAGTGACTAAAATTATACAAGTACTCAACAATAGTACTTATTTCTGCACCAGACAGTAAACAGCTAGATAGGTACTAGTTGTACACATAGGTGTTTCATGCTCCAATGTTGTCAACACAGTGATACATGGTGGGAATGAAAAGGGGTGTATCAACTACAAGTTCTGGGCAGCCAATGAGAAAGAACCTGGCAGATGATAAGTTTGGAAGCAAGAGACATTGTAACATCCTCACGTCAGCATGGAAGCGAAATCTGATATATGTATTTGGATAAAAACAGCTATGTTCTCAGGTCTCACAGAAATTGCACACATTCTGAAGAAACAGCTAAATATTTGCAGCAACAAGATATAAATTTCACAGCTATGCTATTAGGATGACTATTAAAAATAGTGATACCACGGATGACAGGGTTGGCTAGTGAAAAATGTAGAAAAGGAAACAGTCCACAAATTAATGTAAACCATTTCTTTTCATGTCTTTTATTTCTCCTTGTATTACAAAATGTAAAGAATAAATGGCATGAATTTAGACTAGGTGTAATAACTTTTTAGACAGCTACTTTGTCACTAAAACAATTTGTAATCCTGATTAGTCAGAATAAGACAATAAGTTTTCCTCAAGAACATCTTGGAAAAGAAGGGGGGCAGCTTATAATCAAGGTCATCTTACACAAAGTAAATACCTGCATTTTGGTTTCTGTACAAGTTGTAAATAACATTTTGTCCCCTGTATTTTTTTTTATACCTGCTGCCTTCATAATTTCGAAGAGTGTAAGTCAAAATTCTCAAAAGCTTTCTCTAAATTTGCGAATGCTGCGAACATAGGTCTGCCTATCTTTATTAGTGCCATAGGAATAATTGAAGACGGCGACCTGAACATTTTGAATACTATATAGTGTAACAAAAATCGTTGTACATAAAGCATAATCTTCAAACAAAACTCATTTTCACAAGAAGCTAGACAATATTCGAGTAGTGGTATTAACACTCACCCAGCCATTGTCCACTTTATGCGTATGGACTTAAGGGTGTTGTTCTTGGCTTCCAGGAAGTATTCCAGATCATCCATATTGACATAGCTGAATGTGAAGTCAACTTCTTCTAGCTGTGGGCAACTATCAGCTATTAGGCGCAGCAGAAGAGGTGTTTCATTGCTAGAATCGTATTCTCCCAGACAGAGGACGCGTAGGTGCTCCAAGTGAGAGACTGCCTGTGCAAGTATCTCTGACCTCATCACTTCACTGGGTATCGTCAGTGAATTTATTTTGGGGCACTTCTCAACCAAGTTCTTGAGCATCTGCAAGTAAAACACCATTTACAAGCTATACAAACACACAGGTACAAATCCAAAGTTCACGGAGCACAGCAGAAGTTATTTTCCTGTTCAAAAAGGGCAACAAAAGCAAATGTAGAAACTCGACACATCAGGCTGTTTAACGTGGCATATAACATCCACTCAAAAATACTGAACAACAGAATAATATCACATTCAATTCCACCAGAATTCTTGTGACCGTGATATAACCCAGGATAGAAAGATGGTCAGCACCCAATGTAGCATAATCCGTCTTTTACTGCACATCCAGATTTCAGCTAACAGTGCAGTTATCATCACTGCAGTACAGGTAATCATGCAGATTCAACATAATTAGTTGGACTAATGCTTCTGTATGTCGGGTTGGAATTTGTGTCATCATAATTATATTTAGTCTATGTGACAACCTAAAATACACTGATGATTGCTGCACTGTCAGCTGAAATCTAGATCTGCAATAATAAGGCATACAATATTAGGACTGGTGATGACTACCTTTCTGTAACGCACAGACTAAGCTGAAGCACTTCTCCAAGACAATCAAAGTGCATTTACAAAAGGACAGTCATATAGTGAAAATATCTTTACAGTACAAGAACTTTTAATAGACAAACAGAATTTAATCTTTGAACTCACATCACTTTAATAGCTTTTGAAGAAGTTTTCGATACAGCAGACAGAAATACAGGGTGTCCGAAAAATCTTTCCCTGATTACATAAATGATAAGGCCGGTATTACACTATCAAATTTCTTTGTCAAAGATTTGATCAAAGATGTGATCAAATATTCCGTCAAATATATTTGACAAAGATCTTTGACGTAGCGCTAGAAGGGGTATTACACTGTCATCAAATTTTTCGTCAAAGTTCAAGATGGCTGACAACAACTTGTTATTAACCGCAGCAGTTGTACGTACCCCAATTGCATTGTGTGCACATGCGGAAAAGAAGTGGAATGGAACCATACATACGAGGTTGACAGTCTTAAAAGTCCTGGGATCACAACTTGATAATAAATTCAGTTGGGAGGAGCACATCCCAGAACTGCAGAAACGCCTTAACAAATCTGTTTGCAAATCGAGTGTTAGCAGACATAGGCAACATAAAAATGAAAAAGCTTGCATACTTTCATTCCATAAAGTCATATGGTATAATATTTTGGGGTAAATCTTCAAATGAAACAAAAGTTTTCAGAGTCCAAAAGCGTGTAATACGTATTATTTGTGGAGTAAATTCACGGACGTCCTACAGAAACCTCTTCAAAGAACTGGGTATACTAACTACTGCCTCTCAGTATATTTACTCCTTAATGAAATTTGTTGTAAATAATATATCTCTTTTTCCAACAAACAACTCAGTTCATACATACAATACCAGGAACAAAAATGATCTACACAAGGACTTAAAAGCACTTACTTTAGTTCAAAAAGAGGTCCGCTACTCAGGAACACTCAGCTTCAATAATTTGCCAGCAAACATAAAAATTTTAGTTACAAATAAAGATCAGTTTAAAAGGAGCCTGAAAGACTTACTAGTGGCCAACTCCTACTCCATTGACGAAATTTTTAATAGAAACAAATGATGTATTGTATTTATTCATACTATTAGTATTGTTATTTCAGCTTAAAAAAAAAACAGACATGTTCCACATCCACGAGGATCTCCTCAGCACGGATCTATGGAAAGAAAAACTAATCTAATCTGGGTGAAGCCGTGGGTTTTACGACGACACGATAAAAGCATTCAACAAAACTTCTTACGTGAGCTTACAGTGGAAGACGTCAAGTGGTACATCAATTACTTAAGAATGGATGAGCATACATTCCTGTTTGTGCTCAGTGAACTGTATCCTCATATCACAAAGCACAATATTCACTTAAGAACTGCTACATCTTCAGAAGACAGGCTCACTGTAACACTCTGATTCCTTGCTACAGGAGAGGGTTATGTTATGTTATGTTATGTTATGTTATGTTAGGTTACGTTAGGTTAGGTTAGGTTAGGTTAGGTTAGGTCAGGTCTCGTCTCCAATCTTCTTATTTTATTTTTGTATTCAGGGTGCCTCACGTTGTAAAGCACCTCATCAGCTTCATACACCTCTACTAATTTTGTAGTTGTCGGCACACACCAATTGTATTTACCGGCAATGTGTATAAAAACACTACAGACGACAGAACGCTGCAGCGATGCTAGCGCTCCATGTGGTAACATGTCACATTGCAGTGTACAGAAGACAAGCGATTTCTTTGATCAAATCTACAGTGAGGCCCTAGATTTGATCAAATATTGGATGACATTTGACAAAGTTCCTATTACACCATCAAATATCTTTGACAAAGATTTTGGACAAAGATATTTGACAAAGAAATTTGATAGTGTAATACCAGCCTAACGCAGGCTAGAAGTAAGATACAAATACAAAACTTGTGTCGAATTGTTTACAACTATCAAAGTTTTTTTTTCTGTTTTAGGTTCGCAGTACGTAAGTACTGGAAGAGGTGCAGTGCCCAAGAAGCCATGTTAACCAATCAGGAGAAGGCTCAGTGTGTCCTGTGGTACCATGAGACACGATCACCAACCACAGTGCAGACACACTTCCAGACAACATTGGGAAGGAATCCACCTGATGTGAAGAGCATTAAAGCCTGGTATGAGAAGTTCAAGAACACAGGATCGGTTGCTGACCTTCCAAGGTCTGGTTGACCAAGAACCTCAGCAGACAGGGTGGAAGTTGTAAGGCAGTCTTTTCTGAGAAGTCCGAAGAAATCGGTGCACAGGGCCTCACGTGAATTACAAATGCCAAAAAGCTCTCTCCATGACATTTTACACAAACGTTTATTGTTTTGTGCATACGAAGTGCAAATTGTTCAGGCCTCGTAGCCCAATGACAGTACACGTCGATATGACTTAGCGGTCGAAATGCTATCAAGTATTGAGGACGATGATGGTTATCTCAGACGAATTGCCTTTTCCGATGAAGCAACCTTTTTTGTCAGTGCAGTAGTCAATCACCATAATGTGCGCATTTGGGGTTCACAACCCCCTGGCGAGGTCATGGAGTGCACCAGAGGCAGTCCAAAGGTGAATGTTTGGTGCACGCTATTGCACGATTGAATTATCGGGCCATTCTTCTTCGCTGAGGCTGCCATCACATCTGCAGTGTATCTGGACATGTTGCAACTGTATGCTGTTCCTCAGCTGCTTCAGTTATCACCCCGATGTCTTGTTTCAGCAAGCCGGTGCACTGCCTCATTGGGGTTTGTACGTCCGTGCCTATCTCGATATGACCTTTCCTGGGCGATGGATTGGACGTGATGGGCCAATGGTTTGGCCTCCACATTCTCCTGACATAACCCCATTAGACTTCTTTTTATGGGGTTATGTCAAGGACGAGGTCTACTGAACATGTGTACCAGATCTTGAAACCCTGCGGCAACGGATAACCACAGTCGTTGAATCGATCCCTCCAGTAATGTTGGATAATGTGTGGACAGAAATTGAATATCGCCTAGATGTGCTAGGTGCTATCAAGTGTGCTCATGTGGAAGTTTACTGATGTGTGAAAAAAACTTTGATAGTTTGTAAACAATTAGACACCAGTTTCATATTTGTATCTTACTTCTAGCCTGAGTTATCAATTTATGTAATCAGGGAAAGACTTTTCGGACACCCTGTAAGTTATGGGCAAAATGGGTGACAGGGGCTAGCCACCACTCCTCGTAGGATTAATCTTGAGTCTTTACCGTGTATAAGAAACAGTAAAATACGGAAGAGAAAAGAATGAGATGAAAACAAGGAGTGCAACAGGGTCATTCCCTCTAACCCTCTCTTTTTAACATCTATACTACAATGTCCTTAAAATTTGGATTGGAAATTAGATAATTATCCAGCAACTAAATTAAATAAACACAATAATCTAACTGCTCAGCTATTCACAGACAATAAAGTAACAATACAAGAATGTGAAAATGACCTCCAGTTAACAGCAGACCTCCTAAGCCAAATACATGTAGAACACAAGCCAACCTATCAAGGTTAACAGCCAATGTGATTGGAAAAATTAACAGGCAACAAACTAACTGAACAATTGTCACAATTTAGGCTGCAACACTAGTCATGATTATGGCACAAATGAAAAGCTGCAATAAACACAACACTTAGCTACAAAACCCGAAAAAGACACAAAAATTAAATTTTATAAAACTACAGCAATATCAATACTACGCCATGGAATGCTGCTGGATAAATAAAAATAAAGAAGGCAACAAAATACAAGTGTCAAGGATAAGATCCTTGAGGAGAGTAACGGGCTACAAGACATTCAATAAAGAACTGTGAGGGAACAGTTTTTGCATTTAATTCCTGGAAGAAAACTAAGTGCTGGACCGAGACTCTAACTCGGGACCTTTGCCTTCCATGGGCAACTGCTCTACCATTGACATGCTGAACCACAACTCACATGTCCTCATGCTTCGCAGGAGGGCTTCTGTGAAGTCTGGATGGTAGGAGACGAGGTACTGGCAGAAGTAATGCTGTGAGGATAGGTCGTCAGTTGTGCTCGGGTAACTCAGTCGGTGGAGTACTTGCCTGCCAAAACCAAAGGTCTTGAGTTCGAGTCTCAGTCTAGCACCCAGTTTTGATCTGCCAAGAACGTTCAGAACAGAAGTGATTGCTTAGAAAATTGGCTTTAAGTCTCTAAACTCAAATTACAAATTTAGGAAAGTAATGGAATCTACCTCCCTACACGACCAATAGTGATATTTTGTCAGTAACATGTTTTTTTGGGGTTTGGGGGATGGTCCCAGGTTTAATTTTCAGCCTAAGTTTCATCTCTTGCTGCATGATAAACATTCTGACTGTGGACACAGGTTTTTAAAATTCTCTAGCAATTATCAATTTGAGATGCAAATACTCTGAATACTTTTCTGGTAGATATGGTAAAGTAGGCCTATTTGTTACTGAAGCGAGTTATCTTCAGTTATAATTAACACAGAATTACTACAGCTACAATTTTGTACACTGCTCTACTGATGGAGTAGATATTGTGGGTTTGGCATGGGGTGCGTGCGCTATCTGCTGATGGTATTTCTTTGTGGAGCTTACCAAGGTGATTGTGACTGTGTGTGAGATCCGTGTAGGTAATTTTGCATCAATTCCTATCATACAGTACTGGTGATGTATGCTTTTAACACATCAGATCTTCACTTACAATTTCAGTGTGCCATAGCTACATTTGCATTTTATTTACTTCTGGCATGTTGACAATATAGTTGTGTAACATTACACTATATCAGTGCCAAATGTATCTCACTACAGAGTAGGTTCTGATAAAAAAAAAGTAAGAATCTAAAATAACACATTTCTGACAACCACACACAATGTGTTAAACATAAAATATACATTGAAGCACCAAAGAAACATATACGCTTGTGCATTCAAGTATGTAAACAGGCAGAATACGACACTATGGTTGGTAATGTCTATATAAGATGAGAAGTGTCTGGCGTTGTTGGATCGCTTACTGCTGCTACAATGGTAGGTTATCAAAATTTAAACAACATAATGTTATAGTCCGCACATCTGCGATGGAACACAGCATCTCTGAGGTAGCAATGAAGTGGGGATTTTCCCATACAAGCATTTCACGAGTGTACCATGAATATCAGGAATCTGATAAAACATCAAATCTCCAACATCACTGTGGGCGGAGAAAGAACCTGCTGGAATGGGACCGGCAACGACTGAAGAGCATCATTCAACATGACAGAAGTGCAACCCTTCCATAAATTGTTGCAGATGTGAATGCTGGGCCATCAACAAGTGTAAGTGGGTGAACCACTCAATTAACCATCATCAATATGGGCTTACAGAGCCAAAGGCACACTCATGTACCCTTGATGAACGCATAGCACAAAGCTTTACGCCTCGTCTGGGCCCCGTCGACACTGACAATGGATTGTTGATGACTGGAAACATGTTGCCTGGTTGGACAAGTCTCATCTCAAATTGTATCGAGCAAATGGATGTGTGTGGGTATAGAGACAACCTCATGAATCCATGGACCCTGCATTTCAGCAGGGGACTGTTCAAGCCGTGGAGGCTCCGTAATGGTGTGGGGCATGTGCAGCTGGAGTGATATGGGACCTCTGATACGTCTAGATACGACTCTGACATATGTACGCATCCTGTCCGATCACCTGCATCCATTCATGTCCATTCCAACAGACTTGGGCAATTCCAGGAGGGCAATGCAAAGCCTCACACATCCAGAAATGCTACAGAGTGGCTCCAGGAACACCCTTCTGAGTTTAAACATTTCCCCAGACATGAACATTATTGAGCGTATCTGGGATGCCTTGTAACATGCTGTTTAGAAGAGACTCCACCTGCTCGTACTCTTATAGATTTATGGACAGACTTACAATTCATGATGTCAGTTTCCTCCAGCACTACTTCAGACATAAGTCGAGTCCATGCCATGCCATGTTGCGGCACTTCTGCATGCTCGTGGGGGCCCTACACGATATTAGGCAGGTGTGCCAGTTTCTTTGGCTCTTCAGTGTGCATAAGATACAAAGGAATTACAGATATTGGCTGCAAGTGGGCACTGATTGAAACAAATGGGGACAGTTGAAAATGTGTGCTGGACTGGGATTTGAATGCAAGCCTCCTGCTTACTTGGTAGTTGCTATGACCACAGTGACCAGATACAGTGGTCACTGTAACCGCACAGACTACCCTAGAATGCCTCCCATCACACCCAAATTCTCAACTTATCTACACACTACTAATGTAGTGACCCTTGCCCATTACCCTCATTACTTGCAGCATTTCACCGATTCCATTAAGTCTGAGCCTGGCGCACATCCGCACTGAATAGATCAATGGCCGTATCCCCTTTGAAAAGTGTAATTCCTTTGTGCCTCAATTCATAATGGCTGGTAAATATAAATAAGACTAACAACAAGCATCAACACTCAGACGCAAAAACTGATACTTACTGGGTAGTTGATCCTCTGCAAGCTAACCAGGGACAGCTCGGAAAGTCTATGGCAACTGGTATACAGGGCTCTGATAACACAAGGTGAGACAGGTTGCAGCATACGCACTTTCCGTAGATCCGGAGCATTGGGGAGAAACTCTATCGCCTCCCGGTCAGTTGCGCCAAACTGCCTGTCACAAAATTAGTTGATAACACATTAACACTTGTTTGTCAAGTGCCACCCGTAGTATCAGGAGATGGCCATTGTAGGCCAAAACCGGTTACGATAGTATCATAAAAAAGTGATTGTGTCAAAAATAAAAAATAATACATTACATAATAATGACATCTAATTCCTTAATAGTACCTCCAATATGTCCGAATGCACTTTCCATACACATTGTCAATATTCTGAAGTGAAATATCTGTAGCTTCTACAATGATATCTATCTTGTACACGAATCCAGAAGCAAATATGTTTCAAAATCTTTCTTTAAAGAGAATGGTAATAATGTGTGGTGGAGCAGAGAAACTAATGCTAACTTTCTGAAATTCCAATTTCTTCAGATAGTAATAGAACATAAGGGCTCACAAGAAATGAGTAAGAAACACCCGTTACTGGGGCAAAGGACAGGCAGCATGGCAAGCCAACAATGTAAAGTTACAGCTGACAGCCATTTTTTTAAATCACATACAGTGGTCATGTGAATTGTGTGTGTGTGTGTGTGTGTGTGTGTGTGTGTGTGTGTGTGTGTGCGTGTGCCCGAAAGCTTACTTGTTTAGCAGTCTCTTTGTTGTGCCTTTTTGTGTCAGCATCTCCACAATATGGGGAGTAGCAGCATTCGCGATACTGTCAATAACTTAAATGCCCTAGATAAGCAGAAAATTTTCCGAAAAACTGCTCAGGTTTAACATGAAAATATTTTTAGAGCAGAGTACACCAAATGTTTTAACATATTGTACATGTGCCCCAGTTACTGGTTAACGCCTATGCAGTTAAGGACAAACTGAGTCATCTTTTAATGTTTGTCAAATGGCGACAACTGTCATTCCTGAGCCAGGTCACTGCCGGAAAGACGGCAACAATTACGCTTCATAATACAGCATATCCCGCTCCTCCCCACATGAACCACGGACCCTGCCGTTGGTGGGGAGGCTTGTGTACCTCAGCAATACAGATAGCCGTACTGTAGGTGCAACCACAACAGAGGGCTATCTGTTGTTCATCAGCAGAAAGAAAGCTGGCATTCTGTGGATCGGAGTGTGGAATGTCAAATCCCTTAACTGGGCAGATAGGTTAGAAAATTTAAAAAGGGAAATGGATAGGTTGAAGTAAGATATATTGGGAATTGGTGAAGTTCAGTGGCACGAGGGACAAGACCTCTGGTCAGGTGAATACAGGGTTATAAATACAAAATCAAATAACGGTAATGCGGGAGTGGGTTTAATAATGAATAAAAAAACAGGAATGTGGATAAACTACTACGCACAGCGTAGTGACGGCATTATTGTAGCCAAGGTAGATGAAGCCCACGCCTACCACAATAGTACAAGCTTATATGCTAACTAGCTCCACAGGTGAAAAGATTGAAGAAATGTATGATGAGATAAAAGACATAACTCATATAGTTACGGGAGACAAAAATTTAGTAGTCATGGAGGACTGGAATGCAATTGTAGGAAAAGCAAGAGAAGGCAAAATAGTAAGTGAATATGGACTGGGGTAAGGAATGAAAGGGGAATCTGCCTGGTAGAATTTTGCACAGAGCATAGCTAACACTTGGTTTAAGAATCATGAACAAAGGTTGTATACATGGATGAGGCCTGGAGACACTGGAAGGTTTCAGATAGATTATGTAATGGTAAGACAGAGATTTAGGAACCAGGTTTTTAATCGTAAGACATTTCCAGGAGCAATGTGGACTTTGACCATAATTGATTGGTTATGAACTGTAGACTGAAACTGAAGAAACTGCAAAAAGGTAGGAATTTAAGGAGATGGGACCTGAATAAACTGAAAGAACCAGAGGTTATAATGAGTTTCAGAGAGAGTATTAAGGAACAATTGACAGGAACAGGGAAAAGAAATACAGTAGAAAAAGAATGGGTAGCTTTCAAAGATGAAATAGTGAAGGCAGCAGAGGATCAAGTAGGTAAAAAGAAGAGGGCTAGTAGAAATCCTTGGGTAACAGAAAAGATATTGAATTTTTTGACAAATGGATAAAATACAAAAATGCCACAAATGAAGCAGGCAAAAAGGAATACAAACATTTCAAGAATGAGATCAACAGGAAGTGCAAAATGGCTAAGCAGAGATGGTTAGAGGGCAAATGTAACGATGTGGAAGCATGTATCACTAGGGGGTAAGATAGATAATGCCTACAGGAAAATTGAAGAGATCTATGGGGAAAAGAGAACCACTTGTATGATATGAAAAACCCATCCGAAGCAAAGACGGGAAAGCAGAAAGGTGAAAGGAGTATATAGAAGGTCTATACAAGGGTGATGTGCTTGAGGGCAATATAATGGAAATGGAAGAGAATGCAGATGAAGATGAAATGGGAGATATGATACTGCATGAAGAATTTGACAGAGCACTGAAAGATCTAAGTTGAAACAGGGCCCTGGAAGTAGACAATATCGCATTAGAACTGCTGATAGCCTTGGGAGAGTCAGCCCTGACAAAACTCTTCCATCTGGTGAGCAAGATGTATGAGACAGGCGAGATACCCTCAGACATCAAGAAGAATTTCAATCCCAAAGAAAGCAGGTGTTGACAGGTGTGAAAATTACCAAATTATCAGTTTAATAAGTCACAATTGCAAAGTACTAACACAAATTCTTGATGGACGAATGGAAAAACTGGTAGAAGCCAACCTCAGTGAAGACCAGTTTCGATTTCGTACAAATGTTGGAACATGTGAGGCAATACTGACCCCATGACTTATCTTAGAACACAGATTAAAGAAAGGCAAACCTACGTTTCTAGCATTTATAGAATCAGAGAAAGCTTTTGATCATGTTGACAGGAATACTCTCTTTCAAATTCTGAAGGTGGCAGGGGTAAAATACAGGTAGCAAAAGGCTATTGACAATTTGTACAGAACCAGTGAGAAGAGTCGAGGGGCATGAAAGGTAAGCAGTGGTTGAGAAGGGAGTGAGACAGGGTTGTAGCTTATCCCCAGTGTTATTCTGTCTGTATATAGAGCAAGCAGTAAAGAAAACATAAGAAAAATTGGGAATAGGAATTGAAATCCATGGAGAAGAAATAAAAACTTTGGTGTTTGCCAATGACATGGTAATTCTGTCAGAGACAGCAAACGACCTGGAAGAGCAGCTGAACAGAATGGTTGGTTGGTTGGTTGAAGAGAGGGGGAAGGGACCAACAGCTACGTCATTGATTCCTTGTTCTGAATAAAACAATGCCACAAGAGTGAGAATAAAACAAGCAAGAGTGACAACACAAAATGGAGAGAAAGGAAAAATCACAAGAACGACGGATGGGTAACAAACACTTAAATGGAAAAAAAGGGGAGAAGAAAACCACAGAAATGCAAGGAACAGGTAGAAGAGATTAAAACGACAAAACAGATTACCATGGCTGGCTGACCATGAGAATAGAAAGGAGAAGCCAGCCACTCTGCAACACATTAAAACCTCCACCCTAAAAGCACTAGGGTGGAGGACACAGAAGGACAAAGGACATGTGGTAAAATTTAGGTCAAATGATAAAACCTACCCTCACAAATAAAACATAAAACTAAATTAGCCAATGAGGCGTTGTCAGATATAATTAGCGACAATGAGAGTGGGAACTGAAGATTTCGTCGCACGGCAGTCAAAGTGGGACAGTGCACCAGAATATGGGCCACTGTCAACCGGGCACCGCATTGACACTGAGGCTGGTCTTCACGGCGCAGGAGGTACCCATAGGTCGCCCAAGCTTGACCAATGCGGTGCCGGCAGAGAACCACGGAGTCCCTGCGAGAGGCCCGCATGGAGGACTGCACACATTCGTCGTCTCCTTAATGGCACACAGTTTGTTGTGTGTACTGAGACTACGCCATTCCGTCTCCCAAAGACGAAAAACCTGGCGGCGTAAAAACGAACCCAAGTCAGTTATTGGAATGCCGATCTCCAGAAGCGGTTTCCATGTATCCTGTTTAGCCAGCCTGTCAGCAAGTTTGTTGCCTGGGATTCCAATGTGTCCTGGGGTCCACACAAACACCACTGAACGACAGTTTGTTGCTGGTAGGAGCCCCCGGTGTAAAGCCTGTCCCACGCACCCTCCCACCACCACCTACTCCAGTCTGTAACCCAGAAGGTGTACACGATCAAAGGCAGAGCCACGTGTGAAAGCACCCACGTGATTTACCAACTGACCTGCCTACACTGTGAAGCCTTCTATGTGGGGATGACCAGCAACAAACTGTCCATTCGCATGAACGGACACAGGCAGACAGTGTTTGTTGGTAATGAGGATCACCCTGTGGCTAAACATGCCTTGGTGCACGGCCAGCACATCTTGACACAGTGTTACACCGGCCGGGTTATCTGGATACTTCCCACTGACACCAACCTATCAGAACTCCAGAGATGGGAACTTGCCCTTCAATATATTCTCTCTTCCCATTACCCACCAGGCCTCAACCTCCGCTAATTTCAAGTTGCCGCCCCTCGTACATCACTTGTCATTCAACAACATCTTTGCCTCTCAGGGTGTTTATGACCCGGGACATCCAGGAGATCCAGGAAAAAACTGGGAATTTTTTTGTCTGGGAGAACTTTTTAGAATTCCGGGAACTTTTCCTTGTTTTAGTTAGCAGATAAATTTTTGTGATTTTGACTGGTAAGAACCGATACTCTAACGAAGAATATTACTGTATCCCGCTTCTGCAGAATAATGCTACAGCAAAAAAACAAACGAGAGAAAAATACGAAAATAAAACTTAAGTCGCAAAGGAAATGCGCCATATACAACAAAACACACTGCTCATACAAGCGTCTGACAACCAAAGTGTGTCAAAGGCTTCAGGAAGAATATGCAGTGCTTCCTAACAACAAATTGCCTCCGATGAGCGTGACACGACAGCTGTTTACATTTGAGCAGTTGGGGGGCGGGCTCTTGCGCATGCGCAGTTGAGTCGCCTATGAATAGTACCTTCTCCCACTTCTGGCTACAGATGTGTGGCTGGACGCCACTATCAACATTGCTGCGGTTCAGAAATATCGTAGATCCAGGGCTGATGCACAGAGCAGTCTGAGTTGTAGTTGGGAGCTGGGTAGTCTCCACGTGACACGAGTTTACATTTAGTGATTTTGCTGTTTCCTCTTCGTTTATTGCTCTCACATTAAATGAAAACAAAACGGATTTCTGTGGCCGGGAGCTACCAAATGAATTAAAATACGTTTGCATAATTACGCAAGGCTAAAATATGTTGTTAGTTTCAGGTTGTATTTCCACCTTTCTGACAGTCCAGAATTAATCACCTTGCAGAACAATGAAGTTATTTTTGTCGGTTTGCTAAAGAGATTTGGTTTTTATTAATATTTTGCACTGAGACAGTCAATTTATTTGAAACGAAGTGTTTAATTTCACACTGTTGGCTAGTTTCAACCGTTCGCTGCATTTCAAGTGCACGTGTGGCATTATGCCATAATAAAGAACCAAACACGAGAATACAGTACTGATACTCAAGAAAATTTACATCCGAATCCGACCATACGATTGTGTACTTTAAGCCGAATTATGCATTTTAGTATAGTTCACGAAATTCCAATGCTCCTGAAGTATCCTTTGATGTCTTATTTCTTTTATGACATAATGCAAGATCTTTTAATATTTTACACGTACCAACATGCAGGCTTCCTGCGTCATCATAGCTGTGCAGGTGTAGTGACACCTGTTATCTGGCGCTCTCTGGCAACCAGTGAAACAAACCAATTTTCTAACACATCACGGGAAAATATTGTGAATGGTGGTTTGAAAAGTGTTACTTTCAAAGTAAATTTCCTTTTACGCAAGATGAACTATGTGCGAGAATGTACGACGAATGTCTTAAATCACAGAGCGTTTGACTCTCATTTAAAAATCAACTCTTTGAGGACGACCATCTACAAGAATTTCGAGCCCAGAAGATCAGACATTTACATCGTTATTAAAAATTTTGTGATGTATCACATTTGTGTGATGTATCTTAAAGTGTAGCACGTGCAAAATGATCAGCATTATATGTGGAAGCTTAGCTTCTCTTGCAGCTTATTAATCTTCGAGACCAATTTTATATGTGAACACTTTGTTTTTCTTATAGCAAAACTATGTATATTAATTTAAGCCATAAACTTTTCTTTTTTGTGTTCGCGCTACTTAAGAGTGATCTTGCTATTGGCTGACTACGTCACGTGTCCTATGCTGTCATCAGCTGGCGAGATCACGTGACATGAGCTATGACTGGCTTACAAAAGCGCGTCGCAATCTCGATTTCATTGCTTCGGAAAGTAACATGCAGTGTTTGGTGGATTTCAAATTTATGCCTCCGTAAAGCGAAGAAATGCAGCGTACATGTTGCTGCACATCAAAGATCTTCCCAAAACGTGTTTTTTCCCTCCTAGGTTTCGTTTTCTGAAGTGCCGGCAAATTCTACGTCTGTGTAGAAAACCATAAACATTCTAAGTATTGATCAGTTTTACAGTGCCGAGGAAAAGTATACTGTCATTTAACACGGAAAAAGTGTATTTTCACCCGGGAGAAAGTGTATTTTCAACCGGGAAATCCGGGAATTTCTTTTCCTTGTCCACGTATACACCCTGCCTCTGTACTTCTGCCTTGACAGACATCTCTGCCCAACCTCTTTGCATTTACACATGTCTGTCTGTGTTTGTATATGCGCGCACGCGCGTGTGCATACCTATCCTTTTTTCCCCCTAAGGTAAGTCTTTCCGCTCCCGGGATTGGAATGACTCCTTACCCCCTCCCTTAAAACCCACATCCTTTCGTCTTTCCCTCTCCGTCCCTCTTTCCTGATGAAGCAACCTTGAAGAGGACTGTTAATCTGTATCTAGTGGAAAGCTTGTTGCTAGGCCGTCACTCAGAACATATTGTTACATTTAACGAAAACTGCTATTTTAGTGATAAAACTGAGTAAAGTACGTGTAAGAGTTGCCAAACATTTATGTATACAAATTTTCTGGAAGTGAAGAATAGAAATATCTTGTTTTTGGAAAAGGAGGTGAACTTCATTGTCGTGGACGGCTATCAATCGACAGAACTGTAAGTGTACAAAGTTCCCTAAAATACAGGAAAGGAAAAGCATTCTCTATAGTTTTCACTCAATTCATAAAAACCTCTCATAATTTCTTAATAACAGTAATTGGATTTTGTTCTTGTTTTTTAGTATGGTGCTGAACTCCACTGACCAATTTTGATGAAGCAGGACATGTAGTTTGAAGGAAGCTTGTGTGCCAAGCAATCTCCTTTTCTCATGAAAAGGAAATTGCTGTTTGATCTTATTTACTTATAACAGTGGTCCTTAGGTATGAAAAGCTACGAAAACTTGGGCTAAAAGCCATCTGCAATACGGCCAAGTAAGCAACAGAGTTGTATTTTAAATCTTAATGAACAATAACTTCCTCCAATACGTCACCAACCGGTGTAGAAGCTGATCATTTAAGGAAGCAGCAACCAAAATTCAAGTACCATTTACATCTTAAAATAAAGTCTCAATCAAAAATCAATCAATCTCTCTCTCTCTCTCTCTCTCTCTCTCTCTCTCTCTCTCTCTCCAAACACATATATAAATATTCATATTATTATGATAAAAGTCATTTTACAAACATCAAGTATAGATTTAAGTGTCAGGAAGTCTCTTATGCAGGCATCTGTAGAGAGTGTAGCCATTTATGTAAGTGAAACATGGGTGATAAACAGTTTAGAAACAAAGAGAAGAGAATATAAGCTTTTGAAATGTGGTGCTACAGAAGAATGCTGAATATTAGATGAGTAGATCACATAACTAATGAGGAGGCACTGAATAGAATTGGAGAGAAGAGGAATTTGTGGTACACTTTGACATTCTGAGACATCAAGGGATCAACAATTTGGTACTGGAGGGAAGTGTGGAGAGTAAAAATTATGGAGGGAGACCAAGAGATTAATACACTACGCAGATTCAGAAGCAGGTAAGTTGCAGTAGTTATTTAGAGATAAAGAGTCTCGTGCAAATAAATAGGTAACACAAATTTTTCACTCTTTTTTAAAATTTTAATTAATGTGGTCCCATGGGAGCTGAAGAAATGTCAGATTGTGTCACTACTTAATTCATAATAAGCAGATATAATCATTTTAAAAAGCAATAAATGGCTCACCTGGCGCGGTGGTGTCCACGTAAAGTATCACGCGGTCTAACCGATGGACAGCTGCAAACCAAAAAGTTGTTTTCAAACATCCACTTCACTGGGGTAAATTTTAAAATTCATATAAGAATTAATTACAGCAGTATATGAGGTGTGTTCAAAAAGAAACCAAACTTTTGAAATAGCGCACAAACCAGCTGAGAGCTCGCTGCCGCTCCTGCAGTGGGCCTGGTGACAGGTTTAGACAACAACCTGCCATCTGTCTCTGTCACTTGGACCATTAGCAAGCGAACCAAAGCCGCTGAAGTAAGCATGTGTATAGCTTGCTCATTGTATTAGTGCAATAAAGGAGCTTTAAGAACAACGCTTTAAGAACTCAGTCGCCGCAGTCCGCTATTCCACCAGCGAGGGCGCTGCCGACAGGCAGTGTGGTTCAACTATCAAGTTTTTGAGGCATGCACAGAATAGTTACAGTACGCTATATATTGCGGAATGGAGGACGTTTTCGCCAGTCTGCGACGGCTCACCTGAAGATGACTGGCAGGTGCCCAGCCGAAATATCATGCGAAGTATTGAACGACGACCGGCTGCAAGCCCGAAATTTGTTTGAACAGTCAATTCACCGGGAAAATTTTAAAATTCACACAGAGAAATTTTGCCTACAAACTTAGCGAAACTTTCACAGAGACATTTCAAATGCTTAGCCAAGCATATGAGGAGGACTGTATAAGTGGCATGCAGTGCTACGCACGGTTTAAATGCAACAGGGCAGAATGTCGGCTTGTGACGGTTCCAAGTCTGGACGCCCTTCCTCATCAACTGATAATAGCCATGTGGATAGCATTCATGCCGTGATACGCAAAAATCGTGATTTAACTGTTTGGCAAGTTGGTGAGGAGGTGGGCATCAACGTAGGACCGTGCCATCAAATTTTGAGCGAAAAACTTAAGATGCGTCATGTCAGTGCAACATTCCTACAGCATTTGTTGACTGAAGATTAGAAACAGATCCGTGTCGAAATGTGCGAGGAACTGCTTGCTGCCGTTAATGACAATGAAAACTTTCTGCAGAACATCATAACAGACAACGAGACACGGGTGTATGGCTATGAACTATGATGCTGAAACAAGGATGCGGTTGTCACAGTTGGTCGAAGATCAAGGTGGTGTTGGTTGCGTTTTTTGACTACAAAGGCATAATCCATCATGAATTCGTGCCACGTGGTCAGAAGGTAAACAAGGAAGTCTACCAGGGAACACCTGCGTGCATGAAGGATGCTGCGCACAGGAAGAGGTCTCATTTTGGGGAAAACCAGAATAGAATGTTGCATCGTGACAATGTGCCAGCTCATGTGTCACTCCTTATCTGCAGCTATCTAGCAAACCACAACATTCCTGTTGCGCACCATCCGCCGTAGGCTTTTTCCTGTTTCCCAAACTGAAAAAAAAAAAAAATTGCGCACAATCCCACAAAATGTGTTCCAGGAGGCATTCCATAACTGGAGGAAATGATGAGAACGGTGTATTGCCAGCAGAGGGGACTATTTTGAAGGGGACGGTGCTTAAAATGTTATACAATCAGCAATAAAGCTGATACGGCAATAGTTTGGTCTCTTTTTGAACACACCTGTAAACAACACAGTGGTAGGCTCTGGACTATTGGGAGCAGCTCCTGTACTGAATAAAATCAGTGTGGCACAATGAAGCCTACAAACTTAAGATTTGAAACTCTGGGGCACATCATCCCATTTTTCAGTTCTGCTGAACACTTGCTCGAAATTAAGCCTGCAGAACTCTGTACAACTTTGTGTACAATGGTTAAAGAAGTTTTATTGAGATGCAAATCGTGTTTTGGCTAGTGTTCACTAGAATGAGTCTGCATCATTAATCACAAATCCTATGAGGCAGTGTATGAACAGAGTTGGCATTCTAAGACGCTCTAACAACCCCTTCTACTACCAATCATTTTGACTATCTTTTCTTTGCTAAGTACATCTTTTAGAACTGCCACATAACATGATACCACGTGATAATACAGCGAACATATGAAAGTGAACAACCTTTAACATATTACTGTCAGAGATAGCAGAGACTATTCTTATGCCAACAAAAGAAATCATTTATTCATAATATAATGTAATTGGATAGCTTACTCTACTCACCCAGTGGCAGCAGGAGAACATACTAAATCAAGGTAAAGAAATTTTCAAGTTTTTGGAACCAGTGGCTCCTTCTAGCAGAAGGGTTGAAGGCGAAGGAAGAGGGGCTATTCTTATGCCAACAAAAGAAATCATTTATTCATAATATAATGTAATTGGATAGCTTACTCTACTCACCCAGTGGCAGCAGGAGAATATACTCAATCAAGGTAAAGAAATTTTCAAGTTTTTGGAACCAGTGGTTCCTTCTAGCAGAAGGGTTGAAGGTGAAGGAAGAGGGGAGAAAGGAAAGGACTGTTGACATTTCAGAAATGGAAGAGTTCAGAAAAGTTGCACAGAACACTTGCTCAAAGGAGATTTACTGAATAGGATGAAAAGCAAAGACTTCTCCCAACTTTCCACCTTTCCAAAACCTCACCAGTCGTTTTTCTCCATCCTTTTCCTTCTCCTTCGGTCCTTTTGCCCAGAGGAGGAGCCACTGGCTTCTAAAACTTGCAAATCTCTACACCTTTGTGTCTGTGTTCTCCTATCATTGCTTGGTGAGTAGATTTATCTATCCAGTAAAAGGAGATTTCTTATAGTAGAGATGGCACTGGTTTTGAACCAAAATTGTAAAAATGTTATGCATATTCTTATATGTTCAACCAAAAGTTTAAGCAATTTTCACAAATCAGCAAGGGAAGTGTGTTCTGTTTACTTTCGATGTTCATTCCACAGTCAGTGAAAGAGAAACCAGAGACAACTACTTGGTATAGCCATGTCATTTACCATTGTGCGTAAGTGTTCCATTACATACTTATGTTGTCTAAGTTCAAGTGTTATTAAAACGATTAAAGAAAGTGAAGGCTCATAATACTTTATTTTTATGCTGTTTTATGCTATTTCACCTAGAAAGAGAAATGCAAGTCAGTACCCAACATGTCGAAAAACATTGAATATTTGTTTGCTTGGAATGCAATTATCTCACTTAAAAATTAAATTACATAATACATGATGGTGAATCTATACATAAAAGGCAATGTCCTGGCTGACTGATCATTGGCCAGCCCAAAACACTGAGGCTAGAAACTTGAAATTTGGAGATGATCTTTTACTGTAGGTGTCATTTAAGAGATTTTTCTACATTCCAACTCTAAGGAGGTTAAATAGTGGATGAAGGTTTTTAAAAAATGTAACTATTAGCGCAATTTTTAAGCTAGATCTGCAAAAACTGATGCTTTGTTTCTCAGCCAGAAATAATGAAATGTATGTTAGCATTTGTTTGGAAATTCAACCACAAAGCGAGTAAAATAGGGGGTAAAAGTTGTTTTGAAAATATTTATTACAGTATATGACTTCTTGGTTGGAAATAAAAAAAAATTACATGTTTCAGAAAACTGTAGAAGGGGATGAAAATTTTTAAGAAAATATTTCATTACAACAAAAAAATTTTAAAGTTGAATTCATTAAAACTGGCATTTCAATTCTCAGTTAGATATAAAGAAATATTTGTTAGGGGATGCGAGTTGCTATGGAAATATCTCTAAACAACACAAAACACCATGATTAACAAAAATTTTGGACTCCAGCTACAAGAACTGCTTTTTGGTCAGAAGTACATTTGGAAAAGACACTGCTTATATGGCCTTAATTAGTATGAAAAGTTTGTGTGTTACAATATGTGAACAAGATAAAAATTTGAATAATTAAAAACAAAGAAATATCTGCAGCCCATTAAACTACGGGGGCACTGAGCTAGTCAGATATATGTGGGATTTTTGATCCTGATCATCAACAGCTAGTACGACCAGACATACACTTCTCGTATTGTTGGGTGGGGGCCATTAGGTCCGGGGAGGGCTGGGTGTTACACATTTCCAACTGCTTGATAAGTTATGCTCATGATGTTGATGTTGTTGTTGTCTTCAGTACAGAGACTGGTTTGAGGCAGCTCTCCATCCTAATCTATCCTGTGCAAGCTGTTTCATCTCAAAGTACCTATTGCAACCTACATCCTTCTGAATATGCTTAGTGTATTCATCTCTTGCTCTCCCTCTACAATTTTTACCCTCCACGCTGCCCTCCAATATTAAATTGGTTATCCCTTGATGCCTCAGAACATGTCTTACCAACTGATCCCTTCTTGTAGTCAAGTTGTGCCAGAAATTCCTCTTCTCCCCAATTTTCTTTAGTGCCTCCTCATTAGTTACGTGATCTACCCATCTAATCTTCAGCATTCTTCTGCAGCACCACATTTCAAAAGCTTCTATTCTCTTCTTATCGTCTCTACTTCACTTCCATACATGGCTATACTCCATACAAATACTTGCAGAAAAGACTTCCTGACACTTAAATCTTTACTCGATGTTAACAAATTTCTCTACTTCAGAAATGATTTCCTTGCCATTGCCAATCTACATTTTATATCCTCTCTAATCTGACCATCGTGAGTTATTTTGCTCCCCAAATAGCAAAACTCATTTACTACTCTTAAGTGTCTCATTTCCTAATCTAATTCCCCCAGCATCACCCGATTTAATTTGACTACATTCCATTATCCTCGTTTTGCTGCTGTTGATGTTCATCTCATATCCTCCTTTCAAGACACTGCCCATTCTGTTCAATTGCTCTTCCAGGTCCTTTGCTATCTTTGACAGAATTACAATTTCATTGGCAAACCTAAGAGTTTCTATTTCTTCTCCATGGAGTTTAATTCCTAGTCCAAATTTTTCTTTTGTTTCCTTTACTGCTTGCTCAATACACAGGTTGAATAACATCGGGGACAGGCTACAACACTATCTCACTCCCTTCCCAACCACTGCTTCCCTTTAATGCCTCTCGACTCTTATAACTGCCATCTGGTTCCTGTACAAATTGTAAATAGCCTTTCACTCCCTGTATTTTACCCCTGCCACCTTCAGAATTTGAAAGAGAGTGTTCCAGTCAACATTGTCAAAAGCATTCTCTACGACCACAATTGGTAGAAACGTAGGTTTGCCTTTCCTTACTCTATCTTCTAAGATACGTCGTAAAGTCAGTATTGCCTCACGTGTTCCAACATTTCTATGGAATCCAAACTGATTTTTCCCCGAGGTCGGCATCTACCAATTTTTACATTTCTCTGTAAATAATTTGTATTAGTATTTTGCAGCCATGACTTATTAAACTGATAGTTTGGTAATTTTCAAACCTGTCAACACCTGCTTTCTTTGGGATTGGAATTATTATACTCTTCTTATGCAGGATTTTTGAGGACAAATGTAAGGATATAGAGACTTATCTCACTAGGTGTAAGATAGATACTGCCTACAGGAAAATTAAAGAGACCTTTGAAGATAAGAGAACCACTTGTATGAACATCAAGAGCTCAGATGGAAACCCAGTTCTAAGCAAAGAAGGGAAAGCAGAAAGGTAGAAGGAGTATATAGAGGGTCTATACAAGGGCGATGTACTTGAGGACAATATTATGGAAATGGGAGAGGATGTAGATGAAGATGAAATGGGAGATATGATACTGCGTGAAGAGTTTGACAGAGCACTGAAAGACCTGAGTTGAAACAAGGCCCCGGGAGTAGATAACATTCCATTAGAACTACTGACAGCCTTGGGAGAGCCAGTCCAGACAAAACTCTACCATCTGGTGAGCAAAATGTATGAGACAGGCGAAATACCCTCAGACTTCAAGAAGAATATAATAATTCCAATACCAAAGAAAGCAGGTGTTGACAGATGTGAAAATTACCGAACTATCAGTTTAATAAGCCACAGCTGCAAAATACTAACACAAATTCTTTACAGACGAATGGAAAAACTAGTAGAAGCCGAACTTGGGGAAGATCAGTTTGGATTCCGTAGAAACACTGGAACACGTGAGGCAATACTGACCTTACGACTTATCTTAGAAGAAAGATTAAGGAAAGGCAAACCTACGTTTCTAGCATTTGTAGACTTAGAGAAAGCTTTTGACAATGTTGACTGGAATACTCCCTTTCAAATTCTAAAGGTGGCAGGGGTAAAATACAAAGAGCGAAAGGCTATTTACAATTTGTACAGAAACCAGATGGCAGTTATATCAATCGAGGGGCATGAAAGGGAAGCAGTGGTTGGCAAGGGAGTAAGACAGGGTTGTAGCCTCTCCCCGATGTTATTCAATCTGTATATTGAGCAAGCAGTAAAGGAAACAAAAGAAAAATTCGGAGTAGGTATTAATATCCATGGAGAAGAAATAAAAACTTTGAGGTTTGCCGATGACATTGTAATTCTGTCAGAGACAGCAAAGGACTTGGAAGGGCAGTTGAATGGAATGGACAGTGTCTTGAAAGGAGGATATAAGATGAACATCAACAAAAGCAAAACGAGGATAATGGAATGTAGTCAAATTAAGTTGGGTGATGCTGAGGGAATTAGATTAGGAAATGAGACACATAAAGTAGTAAAGGAGTTTTGCTATTTGGGGAGCAAAATAACTGATGATGGTCGAAGTAGAGAGGATATAAAATGTAGACTGGCAATGGGAAGGAAAACATTTCTGAAGAAGAGAAATTTGTTAACATCAAGTATAGATTTAAGTGTCAGGAAGTCATTTCTGAAAGTATTTGTATGGAGTGTAGCCATGTATGGAAGTGAAACATGGACAATAAATAGTTTGGACAAGAAGAGAATAGAAGCTTTTGGAATGTGGTGCTACAGAAGAATGCTGAAGATTAGATGGGTAGATCACATAACTAATGAGGAAGTATTGAATAGGATTGGGGAACAACTTGACCAGAAGAAGGTATCGGTTGGTAGGACATGTTCTGAGGCATCAAGGGATCACCAATTTAGTATTGGAGGGCAGCATGGAGGGTAAAAATCGGAGAGGGAGACCAAGAGATGAATACACTAAGCAGATTAAGGAGGACGTAGGTTGCAGAAGGTACTGGGAGATGAAGCTTGCACAGGATAGAGTAGCATGGAGAGCTGCATGAAACCAGTCTCAGGACTGAAGACCACAACAACAACAACATACTCTTCTTGAACTCTGAAGGCATTTCACCTGTCTCATACATCTTGCTCACCATATGACAGAGTTTTGTCAGGGCTGGCTCTCTCAAGGCTATCAGTAGTTCTAATGGAATGTTATCTACTCCCAGGGCCTTTTTTGACTTAGGACTTTCAGTGCCCAGTCAAACTCTTCACACAGTATCATATCTCTCATTTCATCTTCACCTATTTTCTCTTCCATTTCCATAAAATTGCCCTCAACTACATCGCCATTGTATAGACCATCTGTACACTCCTTCCACCTTTCTGCTTTCACTTCTTTCCTGAGAACTGGTTTTCCATCTGAGCTCTTGATATTCATACAAGTGGTTCCCTTTTCTCCAAATGTCTCTTAAATTAATGCATAATTACAGACTTTCTTGCTCGTAAAGGAGCTCAAGTGACAGAAATTTTCCAGAGATTGACTGCACAACCTACAGTTCCCCAGGCCTTGTGAGTGAAAATCAGGAGCTGAGGCGAAAGAAAGTGATGCATTTTTGAGTTGGATCGTCACCTGTAATGAAATATGGGTCGACCACTACACTCCCGAATCCAAACAAGCCAGTAAGGAGTAGCAGAGGACAGTATATGTAGCCACCTTGAAAGCCAAGACTCGATTGTCAGCTGGCAAAGTCACCTACCTTGCAGCCCGAACCTATCACTCTACAATTTTCATTATTCTGGTCTGATTAAGGGTGCGAAAGGAGGTCACCGGCTTGAAGATGACAACGCTGTGGAAGAATCTGTGTACAACTGGCTTCTGACGTGACCCCCGTTCTGCAGCAGGAGTGTGATTGCCCTATTAACAGCTACTTTGAGACAGACTCATTGGATTGCACAAAGTGATTATGGATTAGCATTTCTGCAGATAGGCTAAATCAAAATTTGTTCCAGTGCACTTTCTGAAAGGAAAAATGTGCCTGAGGAGATAACAGTTTCAGCAGCACACTATCACACTTAGACTTATGTATGCTAAGCAATGCCAAGGCAGTTTGTTCCACCATCTGTTGCTTTATTGTCAGCTGCAACAATTGCTTATGGCATTCTGCAGTGTGCACTGGTCCATTACTACTTTATATCTCAAAATGGCCACGTATAGCTCTAAAGTCTCTACAAATGCAGGCACTTTTGTGATGATAAGGCTAACATACGTGACACTTAGCATAACATATCAATGTGAATTCCATTAGAGAATTTAGAAGTAACAGACACACTCTTCCCTCAGTTAAGACTCTATACATTGTGTGTTTTAGCCAGAGTTAGAAACTCAAACTGTTCGATTCCTACGACAGCCCCTCAGACACATATTTTTGAAAGCTACAATACCCTGTGTGTTTGAAATCTTATCCAAGTTTGTAACATTTACAACCTCTCATTTGTGATGTCCACTGAGGATTTGGTGTCATGAGCTTGGAAGGATTACCTTCACAAATTAAGAGATGACCAACAAGAGGACATGTGGAAAGTTTATTTTGTGCAATGGAAGGAGTTAAATCATTTTGGTTATAGCTGACAAATAACAAACCTAGTTCGTGTCTGTCTAAATAAACGTATAGAACTGTAAGCATTTCTAACTGAATCAATGTGCAAAACCCAAAACTTTCACATCGCACTGAGTTCCCTTCACCACTAGAACAATAGTATGTGCACATCATACTGTGAGATTTTTTTTTTTTTTTTTTTGAAATTATTCTGGAGAAAGAAGACTCAATAACCAAGTTTCACAGCTGACAACACTACAAGAGTAATTACACTGTAAAAGCTAAGTCATTAATTGCATGATCACATGTGTCACAAACACATCTGCCTACACATTCCATACATGCATAGATACACGCAGCAAAAGAACATAAAATGAGAACACTGTAAAACAACAGTCGCAGCCAATACCGCAAAACACAGTATTTGTAATTTACACCAGACAGTTTCAGGAAAAGGAGAAATAATTCATTTTAAGTTTTACTAATGAGACAAAGAGAAATGGTGGAAGACCACAGTAGCTATACAACGTGCTAACTAAAATCTCCAACAATTTCACTGTACCGAACAAACCAATATCAGTACGACATTCTGCCGCTAGGTGCCTCGAAGTACACATCTCAGCTACTCTGCAGAAAGTTATGTCACCTTTCGTGCATGCAGTTATGAGTTGTCATTGTGTGTCGGGCATGTTTCAGAGCTTCTACAAATTGGGAAATGGATAATGTGAAGGTGCAACAGATTTGCATCAAGTTCTGTTTCAAGTTGAAGAAAACTGCAGCTGGAACCCACCACATATTAACAGAGCATTTGGAGAGAGAGAGAACCGAGTCAAGAAAGAATATCTGAGTGGTTCAAGCACTTCAGGGAGGGATGATGACGGACATTCTGGTCGACCGTCAACATGCATAATGGAAACGATTGTGAAAGTGCGTGATGTGATTCACGAAAGAAGGCATTCTCAATGTTTGTAACAGACTTCAACTGCTGTATGGTAGATGTCGAAGAACTCTAGCTGATTAACTGAACATGGAACGAATTGCAGCAAAGTTTGTCCTTTGCCTTATCAGCATCGACCAACTAAACCTCACTGTTCAGACTTGCACTGAGCTGCAACTAAAGAGTTCACAAGTGTCCAAAATTCTTATCCAGACTCGTGACATGTGATGAGTCTTGGGTCTACGGTTATGACCCTGAAATGAAGAGCAATAATCACAATGAAAAACACCACCTTCTGTATGGTCGGAAAATCTCAACAAATTCACACCAAAATGAAGTCAATGCTGATCATTTTTTTTCCACATTGGTGGAACAATGCAGACTGTTGACAGGCCGTTTCACTGCAAGGCTTTGAGGTAAGTGAGGGAAAATGTTCGGTGCCAATAGCCAGAGTTGTGGATAAAGGAAGACTGGTTGGTGCACCAGGACAATGCACCTGTCTACACCTCACTTGTCGTTAAGGTATTCCTGGCCAAACACAACACAGCAACTATCCCCCACACTCCCTACTCTTCAACCTAGCCCTGTACAACTTCTATTCCCGAAGATGAAAATCGCATTGAAAGGGTCACATTTTGACTCTACTGAAGACATCCAGGTGAAATCTCAACTAGTCCTGAACGCTCTTCACCCTGCAAACTTCCAAGAGTGCTTTAAAAAATGGGAACAACACTGGCATCATTGCATACAAGCCTGATGTAACTACTTTGAAGGTGACAAAGGAAATTAGGATGTAAGTATAGCTTTCCGATTTTTACAGTGAAATTCTCCATTTTGTGTAGCACCTCATAACTGCACTTCACTTCCTCATCACACACACAAGCCATTCTCTCCTCTCATGCTGCACACTTAAATAGGAATTAGTTAAATATGAGAAGCAATACCTGAAACAAATCTATGAAACAACATATCAGTTGTCAGGCAATATCATGACAACTGTATCATAGAAAGATAGAGGCATTTCAATTTCTTTGATATAGCATTAGGGGTTATTAAAACAAAAATGAACTCCTGGCAATAAGTTGTATCAGAATTAATTATTTCATAATGAAGGAGACAAATAGGACCTTTATAGGAAACTCGAAAGCAAAACAATAATACAACGTTTATCTGAAGTTCAGTTAAGTGATCCTAAAAGCAGAATGTATTTTGAATATAACACCAGAATATTTCTATGACAATCTTGAGTTGATTATACTTGCAATCCAAGAGTTTGGTTGGTTGGTTGGTTGGTTGGTTGGTATTACAGGTATCAAACTGTGATATCAGTCCCTCCATCCTATTTGCATCAAACCAGGAATAATCCTTAAAGGAAGGATACAAAATGCTTGGGTAGCTTGAATTTAACCAAGATACAATATGACATAAGAAGGAGGGGAATGAGAGGGGTAAGGTGGGTAAACTACTCTGCCAGAATGCTGTTGGACCCCAGAGAACGGTAACAGTGGTAGACACCCTCTGCATCGAACTAGCACTACCTTGCCATCCGTTACCCCATCAAAACAAGCAGCATAGAGAAGATAAAATTTTTAAGTAAGGCTAAACATTAAAAATGGCGAACATGAAAGAGTAAGAAGAATAAAAAGGTGGGAAGGAATGGAGTCAGGCTGGAACATTGAGCAACGGCTGCCATGGGTCCCCTTGGCCAGAGTAGGTGAGGGGTGCCCCTCCATTCCCCATCTCTCAGATACTAACAGAAACCACATTCGCAGGTGAAACAAAACCAGGTCAGCCGGTTTGGCATCGTCTGCCAGCACCAGAGGTATCTTGTCAGGACAGTTTAGAGATCACTGCAGAGCAGACATATTTAATTTGAGCAGCCTAGCAGGATGTTGGTGGATTGTCAAGCAAACACCACATTGGCAGTAAGCTGAATGTGGCTGCGGGGCAGCCAAGTGGAACCAATGCGTAGCTGACACGAGACAGTGGATTCCCTGCGAGAAGTAAATCCTAGTAGCCAACACCGCCAACTGGTCGGCATGTTCATTCCCCGAGATTCCAAATTGTCCAGAGGTCTAAGCAAAGACAACCAGCCATCCAGCATGTTGGAGGTCAGAAGCAAGATCCTAGATAGTTGTGACTAATGGGTGATGAGGGTAGCAATGGTCTATAGCCTGAGGCTCCTCAGGGAGTCGATGCAGATTAGAAGAAACTGCCAGTGTAAGTACGAGAACGGCTAACGGCCCGTTCGATGGCTACCAATTCAACAGCGAAGACAGTGCATGTATGCAAAACCGGTTCATCCATCAAGTTTCGAGCCAGCAGAGTATGCCACTTCCAAACCCAGAAATGCATTGAGGGCAGCCAGAAACAGTTGGCAGTACACCACTGGGTCAAATGAATTTTAAGGATGAACTGAGACGGATCCAATGTCAGGGTACAAGCCACGTGATTAATCCCTGACAAGAGGTGACATCTGGGGAAGTTGGACTTCACAGCAGACACATTGTAGTCAAACTGCAATTGTGACCCCAGTACAGGGTCTTTATTGGAGATGGATCTTCCTACTAGGAAAAAGGAGACAGTAGCTCGGATACTTATGGGAGCCGCAAACATGTACAGCATAATTGAGTAGCCGTTGCTGGTGCCTGATCCGTAGTGGAGTGACCTCACAGAAGCATATCGGATCCAGTAACAGCAATGCTGAAGGCGAGACAGGATGAAGGTTTTGTAAAGGTACAAAAGGGTAGTGTGGTCTGCACTCCAGCTGGTGTTACTGAGGCAGCAAAGTGCATTAAGATGTAGCCAGCACCTATACTTAAGGTGGCAAAGATGTAAGAGCCACATCAGCCAAGTATCGAAGACCAGCCCCAAAAAGCGGCAAGTCTCTATCACATTGAGTAATTGGTCTTCAAGGTAAAGTTCTAGTTGTGGATGAACAGTACAATGTCCAAGAGTTTACCACACCCATTTTAGAATTTAAGATAGAAAGTAAACACTACACCACATTTAGTTAATGCACTGCAAGAACCCACATAACTATCAATTTATTTCTTACCCGATCAGATATTCCTTGTGGTTCCACAACTCCGGAGCTCGAGACAGTGTTTTCCAATGATGGCACACTTTCTGAACATCTAGGAGTTCAGTCAATGACAAGTGGGAGAAGATGATTATCAGAATTTCATCTGGTAAGTCATTAATGCCCAGAGGACATCTGCCACTCTCAACTTCTGGTGGCATTTTTGCAGGTACTGAAAGAAAACAAGCATGTTCAAATACTTTTTTTTTTTTAGCCAAGCAGAGCTTTATTTTAAATTATATTTTAATTGTAATGTGTGTAATATCTTTCCAGTGAATAATAAGCTCACTAGCAAAGTATTCATTACATTGTTAAGTGGGGTAAGTATGGTGAAACAGGTCTAAAAGTAAGATGTTTCAATTATTATTCCTTAATAACATTTGACCTCTCTTGAACAAGTTAATGTATTATTTCCAATTGGAAGTGTACTTTTTATCACTTCAAAGTTAATAATCGAAATGTAATAAAATCCAGTCTCCCTCACTGATTTAACAATAGGGTCATTCCATGTAATCTCACAGATGGTGTAAGATGACCATTTCAGAATTTAGTCACATTTGGTATATGGATAACTACTTGTCTCAATAGTACTACTGCCAAATAACGCTGTCCCAACTAACCATTTTTGGTAAATTCAGGTTTGAAGACTCAAGGGTGTTTACCCAGGCATTACCGAGGCACCAACTTATTTTCAGAGACCAACTACTCTGTAAGAAGTTGACTTACAGACCTTCGTTTTTTAAGCATCGAGCATGTAAGACATTAAAGTGATATGCTGTATAATAAGTGGGATACACCGTTCACACTTTCTGTGAAAAATGTTTAACACTTTTTTCATGCTGTACTCTAATATTTTTTATCACAACTCCCCACAGGGAAACAGTCGAGACCTCATCTTGTGCACTGTGACTCTTTAGTTGAAAGCATTTGGCATACCAATTACTAGTTCTCACCTTCACTTTAAGACTCTATCACCGAAAAATCAAATTTGATGAATTTCAAAGTCATGGGGGGGGGGGGGGGGGGCAGGTTGTTCATAGACAGTTAAATCCCACCTTGATTTTTTGCTGAAATGTTTACATTTCTGGGAACAATCTTACGTGCAAAGAAGAATGTCTTAACTAACTTTCTTCATTGGCAGAGAATAAAATGAAAATACCATCAACATTCAACGGTGCAAAGAACTGGTAAATAAAGACAATGTCTACTATCTGAAAAATTGTTCCTAAAATATCTGTGGTTGACATGTAGGTCAGAACTGCAGAACAAGTGAGAGCTTAAAACAGTTATCAATCTTTTTCTCAATGTATGTGCTGTATGGTATTTCACTGTTAATTGTCTTTTCAGTGTACAGAATTACAGGATACAGTTTAGGTGCATAAATGAGATGATATAGCTTTATTCTGTTACTGTAAATTAAAAATATAATTTCAGTGAAATGTAAAGTTCAAGCAATAATGACACACACATTGAGACACTTATTAAATGTGCACCAATATATACAGATATAAAAATTCTGCAAGGAACAGTTTTATAAACAAATTCAAATATAAAGAAGGATTTTTTTTAAAAATTCTTCATTCTTGCATATAACTGTTATCCTTGACATCTTTATGCAAAAATGAAAATATTTCACTTAAATGTGAGATGATTTTTTCGTAGCATTTGTTGTCAAGTTTATACAACCACACATAGTGTCTTTGTAGTGATGGGACCTTCACTTTACATATAACATTGGAGAAGGATACCTAAACAGCATCTTTCCTACTGGGCCATGAAGGGAATTGTGATTTGGTAGGGTACACAGTTAATCTCAACACCTCTACATTCATGTGGTGCTGGGAAACGAATCCTGTGAAACAGTTTTCATCATATTTGAAAACTACATTCTGCTCAATTCCCATAATGCATTTTTATAAACTTCCATGGCAACAGTGCCCCATTTGAATTTGTTGAAGTCTCTTCATTAGAAAGTTGTTAGTAGCAGTGACTAGAAATGCATGGTGCGATCACGTTTCTGGATGATCATCTGTACATTCAAGAGAGTTTCCTTTGGATTCCACAGCCATTACTGCACATAAATCACTTTACAGCATAACCTCAACACACTACACAATCAAACACACATGGAACCCAACTGCCTGCCATCTGCCTAAAGTGCAGCATAGATTCTCACCAAAGGCTGGAAGCAATGAGCTATATGCATGACCTCTGTTTCCAAGAAATTACCCACGCGCAAGTGCGCATGTGTAGCTGTGCTGTCAGCAATTTATGTGCATGCGCAAAGTTGAACAAAAAAATGGCATCACATGGATGCACCTAACAGAACTAATGACACACTGGGCATCCTGAGTTGAGTACCTCACAAAACGCTAATGCCCACAGCAGCACAAAGCTGCTGGTCTTCAATGGGGCAAACGACACACAAACTGGACAGCAGCTGACTGGAAATGAGTTGTGCAGTCCGTCAAGCCAAGATTATCCCTCTTTTTTTTTTCAAATGATACAAGGTGTCTGGTTCACTGACTGCCAAATAAGGGAGTTTAACCATCCATGTGTGAAGGGTCCAGGTACAGTTGAGGCCAAAGATAATTCAGAAATAATGTCAGGGTGTTTTCAAGGCCATACCGAGGTGACCTTGCTACCTTGTCAGAACTGCTCCTTTTCTCCTCATGCACCCTCTTCACCTCCCCAAAAACCTGCAATTTTTTCTTCATAAATTAACGAAGTTTTGTAATTTCTAAGATAAATTCAATAATAATTAAGCATTACTGACAAATACTTACAAGCAACTTTCTGAGGAGAGCAACTACAGCTCAGAAACATTGTGAATAAAAATATAAAAAATCTCCACTCAATGACCATTCAAATTATCACAAAAATAGTAAGGAAAAAAGTTGATAAAGTGTTTCCAAAAGCTGCATAGCTGTATCAAGGTGCTTTAGTCGCAACTAATGGTTTCGTGCCTGTATACGCACATCTTCAGGTTTATAATGCTCATATTTTCATAATGCAGATGGACAATTATGGAAACTCAGCATTTGGGAAGCTATCTATGTTAAAGAGCCAAACCACAATGGTGGGTTGTCATAATAAAATGGAGTACAGCAAAAGGGTGCTTTTGAAAATGTACAAAGCACTACTGCTGAATGAGCCAGGCCGGATAACACACCATAGAACATATTATAGGATTCAATAGACACCAGCTGTATAAAACCAATGTAACTAAAACTTAAAATCCTGCATGAAGTGAGTGTTTCTGCCATAATGCAAACAGGACGATGCAGTTGTGAGTAAAGTGCCCTCACACAGCTATGTGGCAAATTGTTATAATTTTGATAATAATTTGAACGTTTTTTTATTGTTATTCATAACTATTACTTAAATGAGCTATGTAGATGAGAAATATTGTGCACAACAATTTAGATATATCACTGTAGAAAATAAATTACAAATTGTACAGGCTTTCTGAAGAACTGTATTTTAGCATGATGTATAGCAAAAACAAATTTTTCTTTCCATTTACTTGCCCTGAGCAAAACAAACGCATTTATTCTGTCATATTCTGTCATTAATGTCAAATCTAGGAGCTACGCCGCATTCTGTCAACAATATAAAATTGTGACAGCCTGCTTCACTTTTATATTAAATATTTTTAATCATTTTTAATTTGCTAAAACTGCTTTGAAAAGATGTTACAGGCACTAGAATTGTCATCATCCCCAATTTATTTAATTGTTTAGATAAGTGTCTCATAAGCCATACTTGGAGGAGGAGGAGGAGGAGGAGGAGGAGGTGGCTCTCAAAACAGCCGTATCAGTGCTCCTCATTAGATCCTTCTACTGGAATTCGAAAGCCAATAGTTTGTTAACTGGTTCAGATGAGTTAATATCAATATTTCTGGTATATTTAGCATCAAAATCACTGCATATTTTTAAAAATGAGTTACTCAGCTCTCATTTAAGGCATTACTGGCAGGAAATTGAAGTGAGATGATATTGTGTGTTATATATGAAATGCTTCACCATTTCACTTAATGAGCTATCAAATACTTTGAAGAACTGTAGCTTAAATAGTTGCACTCTACTCTTCCCCTGCCGGAAATAGCACACACATTTGTTCAGTATCCACTTGCCGAACTGAGACACAAAAATTCCATAGTGAAAAATTCTACTGTTGAACATGAACTAGCTGTGTACGTGGCAATTTCATGAACTGAACATGCTGTTGACAGCACAAGCCATGCGACACCTGCTCGGTAGTAGTCATTTCTTTACAATGGTACTTGGACGAAATGATGTGACAACAGCAATCATTTACAGTGTAGGACTAGGGGAAAGAAATCTGCTTTCAGGTGAAGACAGGAACATGAAGAGTGAGAGAACTGATGTATCCGTCACAGTTAGTTCTTACAACAGATTCTTTCAGTCAGTGTAGGTGCCCGCTGTACAACTGCATTCTCAGCAACGAACTATCTTGCCATTGTCTCAGTACAGCCCTCGGTGGTTTTCATACCGTGACTTTAACACATTCAGGGTACCATCAACATGAACCAGGATGGTTATTTCGACGTTCTCGGTGGCCAAGTATTCCCCTTTCTTCTACATCATCATGACAAGTATTCTGTGGACACTACAATCTTCCAAAATGACATCAGCAGTGTTCATAGAGTTGCTTGCACACATTCCTGGTTTGCCTAACACTCAAGGTGAACTATTGTAACTTGACTGGCATGGTAAATCACTATCTGTATCCCACTGAAAATGTCATATTGTTTGGAACAGTGGGTGAAACACAGCAACAATCACACCCTCCTCCCTGCCCAACAAATTTTGTAACTCTACGGGATCTAATCATCAATAAGTATCTTCAGCTGTGTACTGTTTATCCGAAAAAATCTGTGGGCGCTCTAGGTGTCTACAGCCGGTCGTACTCAATATCTGGATGATGTGCCCCAATGTGTCACTCAGAGAGACTGCAGAAGAAAGCCAGTAGAATAATGAGTAGAAGTTGCTAGTGTACCCCACCTACATTTTTTCAAAATTCATGTACGACATACTTGTAACATGCATCAAAATACTTGTCAGTTATCTAATACAGGGGTTCTGAATTTATCTTTCAGACTTATTTCACAATGAAATATTTGTTAAAAATGGCAAAATGTGTTAAAAATGGTGTGGAATGACAAATCAGGCTATACTGCATATCAGTCTGTTATATTCTGTATGTAAACTGGAGACAGACCAGCATTTGTGGCGAGGGAAGTGGCATTTCCTGGAAAAACTCCTTAGATGCCATACAGGATGACTAAGAACCAATTTCCAGTCTAGCAAAGCAGCAATTTGCACAGTCTATCGATGTTAGTTTCTTGCGTTAATTCTATTACCTAATAAATTTCTGAACTCTGTACATAGTTGAAATTTATGTGGAAAAAAACACACCTTTGTATCCGAGCACTGCCTTGCCGTACCACTCATTTAAAAGGCATACTGTGGAAGGGCCAGGATGCTCACTGGGACGTAGCTGGATAGAAAGATTGAGGACTCACCTGCTCGCTCTTCAGTTTACAGACCATACCACAACTTATTTCACCATCACATTCATTGACCTCAACAACTACCAACCAAATTATAGCCCTCCAACCACCTAGACCTCAGCCTGTGTTACAGACCAGTTTGTGGCCACAGCCAGGGTGGTATACTATCACACACTACCCAAATAATGAATGGAAGTAAATTAAGAAATTACAAAAACTATTTGTAATTGCGCACGCACCCACACGGGGGTGGGAGTGGTGGTGGGGGTTGCCCTCAAAACATTAACGTTCACTTAGGTGAGACAGGTGGTGGTCCCAACTACACTTGATCCGTTGGTAACCCAACCAAGAGACAGTCACGGACCACAGACAAAACTGTTACAGACATGATTATCCACAGTGAAATATGTATTAAGCTGTCAAAACTACGCACCATGCTGGACAGCGACAACAGGTGAGGAAAGGACACTTCCTGAAATTATGTTAATGGCCAGGGCAGGTAAACGGAACATGGCCAGGGCAGGTAACTGGAACACTAATGGCCACAAGGCAGAAAATTCCACTGTTACACTTGAATTGTAGTGAACCAATATAGTTAATTCCACCGCATGGTGGCTCGATTACATCACTATTAACACTCTGTGTTACTCACAGGAAAAGATCCCCAACAGCGAACCACCGAAACGAACGACACAACATGAACGGACGTGGCTTGGGTACTTAAGACACCACTCAACTTTGACGTCCTGGGTCAGTGAGCCACGAAGATCGTAGCGATCCGACAGCTCCACACACGCTCTGACACTGCGCAGGGACCACCAGTGGACCTAGCTGACTGCGCCACATGGAGATATCCTCCCTGGTCTGCACCAACCGACCGACTACCCTCAGAATGCCGACAACATCCAAAATAGTTGTCCGTGGAAATAACGTCAACTACACACACAACCTGACAAAAACTTGCACGAAGACCTGAACGATATCCAACAGTAACTAAGTACGCACAAAGACAAATCAGGAGTCGACACGCACGTACACACACAGCTGACTCATCAATGAACGGCGAGCCAAAATGAGTCGTCCAGCAAGACGACCGACTGACGATCCACCAAGACCTTGGCCCAGCTCAAGTGAAGCGTGGCAGCAACGGTCAGGTGAGCCATGTCGATGCATACCTCACAGCCCCAACCCGACTGCACTAATGCTGCATTGCAACTCCCCAACTGGCAGGTCTGGACTGCATTCCAGACGTGTTCCAACTGACTGGCAGACCCGAACTCGTGACCCGAACTGCCCTTATGACAGACAACGACCGGGAAGTAATAGTAGTCAAGCAAACATACTACGAGAGGGGATATACTGATACATGGTGCTAGTGCCACTCACGGTCAGGCAAAGCAGCATCTCAGTGACACCAGTAATTTAAAGTAATGTAGTGAGGTGGTAGTATGTTAAAAACAGGGTGTAAAATACATGATGGTGGGAACATGAGCCACGCACGGCTCATTCACATTTGTTGACTTCACCAATTCACAACCATTACCTCAGGGGGTCCAATACGTAAATGTAACTGCTGCTTATAATCACTCAAGAGAATGTACACATTGATGCTGTAATCTGTCCAATTTGCTTATCAATTATATTTCAATTAAATTTGTAAGATTTGTAATAGTAGATTTAAATTCACATAGCAGTTTAAGGAATTACCTAGGTGAAGTTGGGCAAAATTTAAATGTATTTCAAGTGGCCAATCGATTATAAATGCAACAATTGGAGTGTTCACATAAACAGCTAAAAAAGCACGTTCTTGTCTCTTCAATTCAATTCATATTTGCAAAACCACAGATAAAATCAATCGTGTTGTAAAATTATACATACACTGGTAGTATCCTACCTCCAGCCTGACGTCTAGGTTACACTGACAAGCTTTCACGCAAATGTTCTGCTGATTTATAGAAACATATCACAAAAAACTGGGTGGTTGTGATCTGCCCCAATATAAACACCACAATTTTTAAAACTAACAACTAATGGACGTTCCCCTTAACTCCTGCACCCACAAAACAGGCCACTGAAGATACTAAGCACTCAACGTCTATTACCCAAATCACATATGGGCCTTCAAGATGAACCAACAGCAGAATGAATGAATTGATTTGCAGACTGTAATGTCTGAGGGATGAAGGCACAAATGTTTAATTTGAATTATTTTAGAATTTGTGACCCACAAAACTCAAAATTCCAATGCTACATTAAAAAATGCAAAATTCTGAGATTTTCCAAATTTTTCCTGGTAAAATTTAATTTCCTGAGAATTCTAGGTTTTTCAGAAGAATCACCATCCTGTTCTTATAGGGAGAATGACAAATTCTGAAAATAGCTTCGAAAACAAGGGAGATACCTATTTCTGAGTTGCATGGGGTCACACTGGCGCCAGTGCTAACGGGAGCGTTAAATAAATACCAAGAACATTCAAGTATATTACAACTTATGATCATGGCGAAATCAGAAGGCTGAGTACTTATATCACACAGGTAGTTAATTTTGATCACTGGTCCTAACTTGATTTTAGGGCACTTCCAAGTCAAATCAACAAGTGCTACAACCTGACCCTCTCAGATTTTTTTTTGAAATTAAGTATGGATACATTACTCATAAATCATGACACACATTAATTTTTTCACATTTTTCTGACGAAAAGTTACCGAGTAATGGACCTTCAAAAATCGAAAAGATGACAAATTTTTGACTCGCAGGACAATGTTGTTTTCTTTACAACTTGTGTTCTTATTAAGCTAGAACAATAAAATTAACTTCATTGGAAAGCTCTTTTAAAGAGCTTTTATATGATACCAAACATCATTAGTTTAATATATATACACAAATTGTTAAAAAAAAAAAAACATTGTTGAATTTACCAAATTTTGAAAAACTGTATTTTTAAAATTCTCAAAAAAATATATGTGAAAGATACACTTTACATCTACATATTCTGAAAGTTTCAACTTGGGATGAGCATGGGATCACTATCAAAAGCAATTTTACGTTAAGGGGGGTGCTTTAAAAATTCTTAAAAACTAATTCATTTTAGATATTAGGCCTACTTCTCACCAGCTGGACGTTGTTGTAAAATGTGGAAATTAAAAATAACTTATAATTGACAAAAGAACATATGTTTTATGCTTCTGTAACTAATAAATACAAAATGAAAACTTAAAAAATAAATAAATAAATAAACACAGAAAGATGAATACCTGAGATCAGACCTAAATTCAGTTAGTAATTACTATTATTTACAAATAGGCATCCTATTAGTGCACTTCTTCATACTTCAAACTAATCAGTCTGTTGCACATCAACATTTCTGCACTGGATAACTTATATGTTCGCCCTGTCGCAGTTTGAGGGTTCACGATTGCCACTACTTCCCTACTGCTTATGGAAAGAATGTCTGGATGACTCGGAAATGTAAAAGATGGCGACGGTCCATGTGGATGTAAGAAACTAACCGTGATTTCATCCTTCTGATTTTTTTCAAGTACACAGGTTAACCACCAGTGTCCATTATAATCACAAGCAACATATCCTTTTATGTCTTTGAACGGTATTGTATCACTGTCAGAAACTGTCACCAGTTCAATTTTCCTATCATCAGAGTTTGAATACACTTTTGTTATTATTTTGTCCTTGCTAAAAGGAATAAAAGTGTGAAGTTTTTGTGTCCCTACAATTTTGTAGCATTTCTCAAATCACTCCATAAGTTTCATTTCTTCATTTTTGTGATCTTCTTTAGTAGCATATTTGAAGTTCATTCCTTCTATGTTATCCTTGGCAAACATATAAAGTTGTTTTGGTGTCATTATTTGATCACTGTATGGCCGCTGCAGACTTGCTCGAGCTGCAAGTCGTTTAACTGTTCCACCAACACCACCACTAGCTCCCTTCCCATGTGAGGTGGCTGAAAAATGCCATTCAGCTTCAGTTTGGAAATCATCTTCATGATGGCACAGGTTGATAAAGTTCTTCCTATTTTTATAACGAGCTGCTGCTCCATCAGAGAAATAATATGTTTATCTTGGTTTTCTACCGAATTTAACGGTCAGGAAGTCCATCAGGTACGACTGGAACAAATGCACAGCAACAGTGTCATGTGTTAGGCATTCTGATCTGATTACAAGACTTGGGTGCTCGAGTTTGTTCCCACCCAGGTAATAAGCAACAATGGGATGAATTGTTGCTTGCATGTTTGTCCAGTGATAGCCTTGAACTTTGTCCTGGATGACAAAGGAGTAATTCTCAGAAAAGTCACAGATCGCTAAGACCTCGCCTTCTTTAAGTTCATTTCTCAGTCTCTTTTGGAAAGTTGATTGTTGACTAGCAACAAATGAATGTCGTGTAAGCAATTTTAATTTATCAAAAAAACAATCAATAAAATTGTCAGATGATTTTATGATTGTTTCTAGAGATGTGTGATCAACGGAAACCCATTGCTGATAAGTTATATCATCAACATCATTAGTATTAATCAAATCTTGTAAATATGTCTTAAATGTTTCTAGGCCAGGGCAGAATTTACGTTCACCAAAATGACAAGCAGGTAATGACGGATTACATACAACTCTTGCAATGCAGTCTTTGTAAGTTTTTATTGGATTATCTTCATCCTTTGTCAGCTGAGGAATGTTACATGCAGACAGCATGAGTTTGAAGTTTTGATGGGTAGTACACACACACACACACACACACACACACACACACACACACACACACACACACACACACACTCTCTCTCTCTCTGTGTGTACCACTACTTCCAGCTAAAACACAATTTTTGCGACGTAGGTCTGCAAACTTCGAAAATCCAATGTGGAGCTCTGGATGGTTGTCTTTAAAGTTCACGTAAATATCTTTCAAATTACTTAAAACTAGCCTTTTTGTACTTTCAGTTTTTCTCCGTTATCTCTCACAAGCACAAAATCTTTTTTCCCAGGCATTGCCCTGCTTATCTCATCAGATCAATAAAAGTTTCTAACAAAATCAGCAGTTGTTTGATCAAGAGTCTTGCCAGGTTTTGAGTTTGGTGAACACAAAACTCCCTTTGCCTTCACCAAATCTTTTACTCTTCGAGCCATGTAATTTGTTATGTCAAATTCATCTGGAAGCTTCTTAAAACTCCAGCTTTTAGGTAAAATGGTAAGAATATCCACCTGTTTACTTCGAGATGTACATGTATGAAATTTATCTTTTAGCTGACTGATCATCTCAGATTCTGCATGATCATGTACCTCCTCTTCTTTTTCGGAAGGAAGCAATAATACCTTTGATTGAATTGTTGAAGTTAATTTAATGAGTTTTTCCTTAGGATATTTTGCTTCACACAGTCATTTCTTCTTAATTGGCGATTTACCAACGGACTGCAAAGAAGCGTTCAACCTTTCTAAGGTCTCACTTGATGCAATGTCTTGTATGTCACTATCACAGAAAACCTTTTCATTTTCTTGTTTCACCACAGAGTACAGTAGATCATCATCATTTTCTGTGCTAGACGTATCACAAACTTCTACTCGCGCAATTTCTTTTACGGCAGTTGTCACACCCTTCTTGATTTAAAGTTAAGAAAGGTTTTCTTGCTATCAACCACTGTGAAACAGGCCGCAAGTTTTTCTTGTGGTTATTGTGGCCCTTTTCATTACATGGATTACAGCACAAAGCTGAAATTTTAGGCATTTTATATTTCTCAAGTGAACAAACTAATATAAGAAAATGTTTTTGAAGTTCAATGCCCCAGCTTTCTATATTCAATACTACACAATATAACTTCTCTATTCTTGAACTTCCTGTAAAAAAATATTTCATTATGTTGAATAGTATGCAAACATTAACTGGTTGTAGGCATACAAACTTACAGACTCTTGTGAGGTTTGTACAAAAGTAGCTTTACGCTAGATTCAAAGCACATTTCAAAGTTAATCACATAATTTCACTACAGTTGCCTCACAACAAAAGATTGTGTGGGTCACTTTCAAAAACAAGGTGAAAATTGCTGACAATGTTAACCAGAGATAAAATACTGAATAGATTGCAGATAGTAACACCAAAGAATCATTTTATATATAATCTTTAAAATGAGAGATAGCTTCCTCTTCTTCCCCGCAGTTTTACAGCTATTAATAAACGGTTAGCACTAAAGTTTAATAAGCAGTTATTCGTTTCAAAAGTACAATTTGTGGACCACATAACAAAATCTAACACTGTAATATTTTCATGTGTAGCAAAATAATAGAAATTCACCTATCTGACTGTGATTTTGGAGAATTGTGGTAAACATAAAATTGCTTTGGACAGTGATCCCATGCTCATCAAAAGTTGAAACTTTCAGAATATGTATATGTGAAGTGTATCTTGACATACTTTTTTTTTTAGAATTTTAAAAATACAGTTTTTCAAAATTCGATAAATTCAACAATGTTGTTTGTTTGGTATCATATAAAAGCTCTTTAAAAGAGCTTTCCAATGAAGTAAATGTAATTGTTCTAGCTTAATTAGAACACGAGTTATAAAGAAAACAACATTGTTCCACGAGTCAACTCGGTAACTTTTTATCAGAAAAATGTGAAAAAATTAATTTGTGGTAATATTTATGAGTACTATAGGCATACTTAATTTCATTTAAATCCAAGACGGTAAGGTTGAAAAAGATGGTTTCATTTGTTGATTTGACATGGAATGACCCTTTAATAAACCTGTCCTAGCATTAGGCAAAGGAAACTGCAATTTCAGAAAACCCATATTTGCGAAGGAACAAGTGTCAACGAAGTACTCTGACACATATTAAGTACACAACGTTCGCAAGGTAACTTTCAGCAGTTTACGTCGCTTTGAGAAGAAAAACTTCAGTGACACAGTAAAATCTGCCGTATTTCATTGTTCGTAGTTAATCGTAAGACCTCAAAAATTCCTGGACATACCATTTTTCGCGGAATTTGTACACACGAAATGTAAACTGTGAAACTAATGTATCTCATAAAAGCTGCAAATTACGATCCAGTCGTAATCAGTATTGTTTGGGCAACAAGTTGGTACACGTGTGTAACATACTTATGAAATTACAAAAAATTATCACAATTAAGTGAACTGAAACACAGCATTTAATTGGTTTGATGCACGTGAATGATCAGGAATACACACTACAGTCAATTAATCACAATTTCCTACATAATTCAAATAAAAAATTTCCGAGTATAACGAAATCTTCTTCCTTACCTACTTCCATCTCACGAAAGCAAAGAACACACTCGAAGACACTCTCACAGTGCTGACAACAGTTAGCGCAGTGGCCCTGCCAACCACAGTGGCTAAAGTTGTTTGGCAACTGGCGTCGCCATGTTTGATGCTGCAACACACAACAGACTGTTGTTTACGATTGCTTTTTGTTTATAATTTCTATTGTGTGCTCATGACACTTGATTCACATAGCAAATATTACAGTACTTACGCTAATGATATAACGTCAGGGACTCTTTTTCAAACGATTTAATGCGTATTTGATCTAGTAATGTGACGCATTTGGCTTAATAAATGTGACTCCCTCCTTGTTTATATATTTCAAATAACCAACAAGAGAAGTATGTGATATGGAAATGGTGCTTTTGTAATTCATTTAAATCATCTTTTAATGTATTTGCGTCTAAAGCTGATGAAGCTACAACTGAGGAAACAATGCCTTTTTGCTTAGTGATACTGATTCTTATCCATCACATTTCCCACTTTCAAATCGTATGGACAGCATGTTCAGTGTTCACGCTTGCAAAAAAACCTACATACATTCTCCTTGGCAGTCTACAAATGTGTGCAATGAGGAAATAATTAAGCAAAACCTGCTATAATGACTCGTGGACATGTCAACAAAGTCAAAGATTTTTGAAACGTCGAAGGAAGAGAACTGCTTGGAGGTATAACCACATTCAGAACTGAGTTGAAGTGTCAATCAGTGTGTGGCCAGTAACAGCAAAAACGCCAAATTCATTTTTGAAGTCATGTTCCAGCAATTTGCAATTCAACAATAGACATCAGTTGACAGTTCTGATGGTATTAATCACCATTTAAACCAGTGGCTCCTACATTCATTAGTGCTAAAGGACCCCCCCCCCCCCAAGAACAATGGACCGTGCCGTTGGTGGGGAGGCTTGCGTGCCTCAGCGATACAGATAGCCGTGCCATAGGTGCAACCACAACGGAGGGGTACTTGTTGAGAGGCCAGAGAAACGTGTGGTTCCTGAAGAGGGGCAGCAGCCTTTTCAGTAGCTGCAGGGACAACAGTCTGGATGATTGACTGATCTGGCCTTGTAACACCAACCAAAACAGCCTTGCTGTGCTGGTACTGTGAACGGCTGAAAGCAAGGGGAAACTACAGCCATAATTTTTCTTGAGGGCATGCAGCTTTACTGTATGGTTAAATGATGATGGCATCCTCTTGTGTAAATTATTCCAGAGATAAAACAGTCCCCCATTCGGATCTCCGGGTGGGGACTACTCAGGCGGATGCTGTTAACAGGAGAAAGAAATCTGGCATTCTATGGGTCGGACCGTGGAATGTCAGATCCCTTAACCGGGCAGGTAGGTTAGAAAATTTAAAAAGGGAAATGGATAGGGTAAAGTTAGATATAGTGGGAATTAGCGAAGATCGGTGGCAAGAGGAACAAGACTTTTGGTCAGGCGAATACAGGGTTATAAATACAAAATCAAATACAGGTAATGCAGGAGTAGGTTTAATAAAGAATAAAGAAATAGGAATGCGGGTAAGCTACTACAAACAGCATAGTGATCTCTATTGTGGCCAAGATAGACTCGAAGCTCACGCCTACTACAGTAGTACAAGTTTATATGCCAACTAGCTCTGCAGATGAAGAAATTGAAGAAATGTATGATGAGATAAAAGAAATTATTCGGATAGTGAAGGGAGACAAAAGTTTACTAGTCACGGGTGACTGGAATTCGAGTGTAGGAAAAGGGAGAGAAGGAAACGTAGTAGGTGAATATGGAATGGGATTAAGGAATGCTGCCTGGTAGAATTTTGCACTGAGCATAACTTAATCATAGCTAACACTTGGTTCAAGAATCATAAAAGAAGGTTGTCTACATGGAAGAAGCCTGGAGATACTGAAAGGTTTCAGATATATTATATAATGGTAAGACAGAGTTAGGAACTGGGTTTTAAATTGTAAGTAATTTCCAGGGGCAGATGTGGACTCTGACCACAATCTATTAGTTATGAACTGTAGATTAAAACTGAAGAAACTGCAAAAAGGTGTGAATTTAAGGAGATGGGACCTGGATAAACTGACAGAACCAGAAGTTGTAGAGAGTTTCCGGGAGAGCATTAGGGAACAATTGACAAGAATGGTGGAAAGAAATACAGTAGAAAAAGAATGGGTAGCTTTGAGAGATGAAATAGTGAAGGCAGCAGAGGATAGAGTAGATAAAAAGATTAGGGCTAATAGAAATCCTTGAGTAACAGGAGAGATACCAAAACGCAGTAAATGAAGCAGGCAAAAAGGAATACAAACGTCTCAAAAATGAGTTCGACAGGAAGTGCAAAATGGCTAAGCAGGGATGTCTAGAGTACAAATGTAAAGATGTAGAGGCGTATATCGCTAGGGGTAAGATAGATACTGCCTACAGGAAAATTAAAGAGATCTTTGGAGAAAAGAGAACCACTTGCATGAATATCAAGAGCTCAGATGAAAACCCAGTTCTAAGGGTGATGTTCTTGAGGACAATATTATGGAAATGGAAGAGGATGTAGATGAAGATGAAATGGGTGATATGATATTGTGCGAAGAGTTTGACAGAGCACTGAAAGACCTAAGTTGAAACAAGGCCCTGGGAGTAGACAACATTCCATTAGAACTACTGATAGCCTTGGGAGAGCCAGCCCTGACAAATCTGTACCATCTGGTGAGCAAGATGTATGATACAGGCAAAATATCATCAGACTTCAGGAAGAATATAATAATTCCAATTCCAAAGAAAGCAGGTGTTGACAGATGTGAAAATTATCGAAATATCAGTTTAATAAGCCACGGCTGCATGAAAGGGAAGCAGTCGTTGGGAAGGGAGTGATACAGGGTTGTAGCCTATCCCCAATGTTATTCAATCTGTATATTGAGCAAGCAGTAAATGAAAGAAAAATTTGGAGTAGGGATTAAAATCCATGGAGAAGAAATAAAAACTTTGAGGTTCGCTGATGACATTGTAATTCTGTCAGAGGCAGCAAAGCACCTGGAAGAGCAGCTAAATGGAATAGACAGTGTATTGAAAGGAGGCTATAAGATGAGCATCAACAAAAGCAAAATGAGGATAATGGAATGTAGTCAAATTAAATCGGGTGATGCTGAGGGAATTAGCTTAGGAAATGAAACGCTTAAAGTAGTAAATGAGTTTTGCTATTTGGGGAGCAAAATAACAGATGATGGTTGAAATAGAGAGGATATAAAATGTAGACTAGCAATGGCAAGGAAAGCGTTTCTGAAGAAGAGAAATTTGTTAACATTGAGTATAGATTTAAGTGTCAGGAAGTCTTTTCTGAAAGTATTTGTATGGAGTATAGCCATGTACGGAAGTGAAACGTGGACGATAAATAGTTTATATGAAAAGAGAATAGAGGCTTTCGAAATGTGGTGCTACCTAAGAATGCTGAAGATTAGATAGGTAGATCACATAACTAATGAGGAGGTATTGAATTGGGGAGAAGAGAAATTTGTGGCACAACTTGACTAGAAGAAGGGATCAGTTGGTAGGACATATTCTGAGGCATCAAGGGATCACCAATTTAGTATTGGAGGGCAGCGCGGAGGGTAAAAATCGTAGAGGGAGACCAAGAGATGAATAAACAGATTCAGAAGGATGTAGGTTGCAGTAGGTACTGGGAGTGAAGAAGTTTGCAGCCGGATAGAGTAGCATTGAGAGCTGCAGCAAATCAGTCTCTGGACTGACGACCACAAAAACAACAAAGATCACACTGTGAATAAAGGAATGGTCTCAGTGGCCTAGACACAGTAAAGTGGTTATTTGGCTTCAACAAGCATGTGACTCTTTTTCTTAGTAATGATAGCCTAACATCTATAATGTATACATGCTTCTTAAATGGGCGTTTCACATGTGCTTTAACAAATATTTAATTAATACCATTTAGTTTCACACTTGGTTTTTCGTGCTAAATTATTAGATCTTCTCAACAGTAGCCTATTTGATTCATTTCTGAGAATAATGATTGACAGGACTGCTCTGTGTCAGTTTTTCATGAATAAGTTGCTTGTTTCACTTTTAAATTTTGTTTAGAGGTTTTCAAGGTACATAAACCTACACGAATCTTTGTGATAAACTAATACAAGTACATGCAACTACTGCTTGTATTTATTCATTTATCCACCGTATAGGAGATTAAACCTGGTACAGTGTACTAGTCAGATAAATCATGAACATAAATGTGCATAACAGTAAATATTATATATATATGAATGGTACATGGAAATAACAATCAAGGTCCATCAAAATTTAAAAGTTAGTTCAAAATGAAATCTTGTAGAGGACTGGAAGTACTATAGTGTGGTAAGATTTGTTTTGTGTAAAATCGAGAATCTGTGCTAAAGTTTTCATGTACATGTACGTGTATACACACATATACAGCAGTTGATTCTTGAGGGTTTGATCCCCTCGACTCCAAGTGAAAAGATTCTGTTTTCCACCTAATCACCTATGCCCCCTACTCCCACAACCAGGCCCATTTCGCCCCCCTCACCACCCTCCACTAAATCTCCCATAGCATGGCACAACACTACAGACCTTTACCATAACATCCGCTCCCTGCCCCCCCCCCCCCCCAAAAAACTCCTTTCTTCCACACCCACTATCGACACTGCGTAGATGCCTTCATCCTAAATGAAACCTTCCTCCAACCCCATATCTCCATCTCCACAACCCCTTACACCCTCCACCGCACCCATAACCTGTACCACCTGGTGCATGGGGTGGGGGGTTGCTATTGGCTACCTGAAGCACCTCCCTGTTTGGCTCCAACCTCTCCTCAACAATCCTGCCGAGCATCTCACCTTCAGCCTCTTCTTCCCCACCCTTACCATCACATGTTCCACCATCTACGTCCGCTCTCATACGCCCATCCTGTATGATTTCCTGGCCCACATTGACCGTACCTTCTCCACCTATGTGATTGCCGCAGACCTCAATATCCACAGCCGTGTTCCTGCCGAACTCCAGCAGTGGCATCGGTTTATCACCACCCTCCAGAGAGACCTGGTTCCCCTCCCACATCACACCTGACCCGAATCCAACACCACTCCTGATGTGATCCTAGCCTCTCCCAACGTCCTTGGGCGCATCACCACGGAAGTCCTTGCCCTAATTGGCAGTGACCATGCTCCCATCCTCCTCACGATTTCTGATGGTCGCCATCCCCACCCCATTCCTCGCCCTGACATTCCTCCTTAACTTGTCCATGATTACCCCTGTGCTAACTGGTATGCCTACCGGTACTCCATATGCATCCAGGTCGAACATCTCGATGACATCTCTCATACTGCTACCTTCCTCTTGGAATCCATCCTTACCTGGCACATCCATCACCATCTCCATTGACACCACCTCCTCCCCAACACCCGATGTGTCTTTCGGCCTTCCTTCTCTGCCGATGACCAAGTCCTACACCTCACTCATCTCCTCTCCCTCCAGCTTAACTCCCGTCGCTCCGCCATTTTTGTCTCCCTAGACTTCAAAAAGGCCAAAGGCCTACAGCCGCATATGGCATCCCTGTCTCCTGTTTAAACTCTAGACCTAGGCCCTTCCTATCAACTATGTCCATCTGATTGCCTCCTTCTCCTCCTACATTACCATCTGTAATGCCCATTCCTGCACTTTCTATCTCTCTGTGGATGTGCCCCAGGGCTCTGTGCTCTCCCCTCTCCTCTATCTCCTGTACACTACCAATATGCCTCAATTCCCCCCCCCCCTCCCCCCACCGGTCCACCTCCTGCAGTATGCTGATGACACCACCTTCCTTGCCCTTGCTCCTACGCTTCAACAGTCCCAACGACTTCTCCAGAGTCACTTTGACCTTTTTGCCACATGGTGTAACCAGTGGCTCCTCAAAATCTATCCTTCCAAGACCCAGGCGATCATCATAGGTTGTACCACTCGCTCCTCCTGGCTCCTTGATTTTTCCCTTACCATCTGCACCCATCCTGTCCGCCTCTCCCCCTCCCTCACCTACCTTGGTCTCACCATTGACTGTCACCTCACCTGGATCCCTCATCTCTGCTCTATCCAATCCAAAACCCACAACCACCTCTGCCTCCTTAAACTCCTCTTTGGCTGGACATGGGGGTTGAACCCCTCTACCATCCTCCACACCTACAAATCCTTAATCTGTCCCATCCTCTGTTATGCCAGTCCCACCTGGATATCCCCCCCTCCCCAAATTCTATAAATCCCTCCAAATCCTCGAGCACCATGCACTCCACCTTGCCTTCCATATACACCTCCCATCCCCCATGCGGATCCTCTATGACCTGATTCCTTTCCCCCATCTGCTCCTTTTCCCCGAACATATCTGAGTCCTCTACACCTCCTGCTGACTTGATCCCCCCCATTCCCTGGTTGCTCCTCTCCTCTCCTCTCCAACCCCCACCCACTGCCGCCCTTTCACCATTGTGTCCCCACTACCCTCCACCTCTACACCCTTCATCTGCTTTCCCAAGGTGGCTTGTGTCAACTCCCCCTCCTGGACGATGCCCTCTCTCCATCCATTTATCCCTCCTATCAACGCTGATCCTCACCTCCCCTCCCTCACTTTGTCCTTTTCCTGGGTTCCCTCCCCCCCTTCCATCCTGTTTCTTTTTTCCCCACCTACCCTCTCTTTGACTCCTTTCTCTCCCTTAAGTCCTTTTTCTTTCCTCTCCACTCGCTTCCCCACTCTTTCTCGCGTCCACCCTGTTCCCCTTTTTTTCTGTGTCCTCTCCCTCCTTCGGCTACCCCCTTTTTTCTTTTCCTCTCCTCCTTTTTTTTCCCTCCTCATCAGTCCGGGTCCTCCCCCCCCCCCCCCTTTCTCCTCTATGGTGCAGTTTTAAGTGTGTGTTCAGTGTTGTGCGTCCTGTTCCAGTGTTGCGAACAGACACCGTACTGTCGCTAGGTGTGTTTTTTTTTAACTCTTGTGAACAGAAACCAGACTGTCGCCGTGTTTTTTAATTGTACCTGTCTAATTACTATGTGTTTTACTCAGCATCATCAACCCTTTATTTTTTTATTTTCACTTCGCAACTTTTCGCCATGTCACAGTTTTAACCAGTCATAATTTTATCACCTGTTTTTATTGTTTTATTATCTCCTCATTACGTTTTTAACTTCTGTAGGCTGCAGAGTGGCATGTGACACCACTGCCAGCCCACCCTCCACCCCCCACCCAACTCCGGGGAGGGGCAATAAAAATTCAGTAAAGAAAAAAAATCCAGCAGTCACAGGCTCTGCTTCCACATGCAGCCACCATTCCTTTCCGTTTTGTGCTGCATTCCTCCAGGTGTTTTCAATCTCCAGGGCTGCCAGACCTTCGAGAGTTCTTCCATCCAGTGCTGCCTTGGTCGTCCTGTGGGATGTCTGGTGTTTGGTTCCCCTTCAAATGCTTTTTTCGCCTGTCTTTGTTCTGGTATACAGGCTACATGGCCTGGCGACTGGATTATTTTGCTCTTGAGCTTCTGTAGTATTGTTGGTAGTTGCATCAAGTGGTAAATTTCCTCATTCCTCCTCCTCCTCTATTTTCGTTTGTCTAAGATTGGTTCTCATATTTTCCACATTGCTTTCCTTTCAAATACTAATAATTTTTCCTTTTCGCATTTTGTCATGGTCCGGGTTTCTGAACCATGCATGGCTGCTGGGCATATCAGTGTGTTATAGATTCTCATCTTAGTATTTGCTGATATAGATTTGAGCGGAGCGTCTTCCTGAGGGAAACGTGCATTTCATTCCCACTGCCATTCTTTCCTTGATGTCCGTTTCTGCAGTGTTATTACTGGTAAACCAAGATCGCAAGTATTTGAACTGGTTAACTCTCTTGAACCTCACGCCATCCATACAAAAATTCTTGTTGCTCGTCTTCTTCCTAATCGCATGAACTCCTTCTTAATTCGCCTTTAGTCCAATGTTCTGTGTGTAATTGCCCATTTTTTGGTACGTTTCTTTCAATTCATAGATTGATTCACTTAGCAGTACTATATGATCTGCATATGTGAGATAGCTGAAATTACCACCCATCAGTACTCCAGCCCATTTCTTCTGCCTACATTCCCTTATTACTTTCTGTAAGATGACTGAACAGAACACATGAGAGAGCATCCCCTTGTCTGAGATGTGTCTCAACCCCTCAGAAACGTACAACTACTCTTGATCCATCCATACAAGTTTGCACCATTCTCATTAGCTTCTCAGGGATTCTGAAGTGACACAGTGCATTATATATGCTATTCCTGGTGATGCTGCTGTAATGCAAATAGAAAATTGACGAACAGACTATACAAATGTTTATCACATTCTCAGTGTTTTCCAAACAATTGTCTTAGGGTGAAAATGTGATTTATTGTTGATCAGTTTGGATGAAATTCCTGGAGTTGATACTCATGTATGTTATCCTCTAGGAATGGTTGAATTTTCTGAGGATAATGATAGACAGTACCCTGTAGGTTACATTCAGCAAACTGATACCTCTGTAGTTACCACATTTCATTTTGCATCTTTTCTTGTATATTGGGCATATTATGGCCAATTTCCAGTCTTCTGGCAATGTCTCATTCTTCCATGTAAGCTGGATCAGTTTATATATTTCTAAGTGCAGGCTCTTCACTCCCCCTTTGATTAATTCTCCTGTTATTCTTTCCTTCCCTGGGGCCTTGTTGTTTCTGAGTTTTCTGATTGCAGTCTTCACATCTTCTCCATTCACTTCCAAATCTTCTTCATCTTTCCTTTCCTCCATGGTGTCTGCACATAGCATCTCATCTGGATATGAAGAGTCAAGAGTTCTGAGAAGTACTCTTTTCATCTGTCTATAATTATTTCCTTGTCATTTGTCAGGTTGCCATTCTTATCTCTAATGACGTCTACCGATGATGCTCATGTCAGGAACGTTAACGAAATTGTGCGGGCCAATCGAAGACTGACTGACTGAGAGATTGCAGAAGAATGTGACACTTCAGTTGGATCATGTCATGAAATGTTGACACGGTATCCTGGAATGCATCGTCTTTCCACCAGGTTCATTCCGCAGCTCATGAGTCAAGACAAGAAAGACCTTCACGTCACAGTCTGTGATGAGCTTTTGGATCACACAATTGAGAACGAGATGTCCCTTAAGAGAATCCTAACTGGGTCTATGGTTATAATGTTGAGACCAAGGTTCAGTCTTCACATTGGGTCGGAAAAGGTTCTCCAAGACCAAAAAAAAGCTCGTCAGGTCAGGTCACGTGTCAAAGACATGCTGATAGTTTTCTCTGACTTTGGAGGATTAGTTCATCATGACTGCATGCCACAGGGACAAACTGTTAACTGATGGTACTATCAGGACGTGTTGTGACGTCTGCAAGAAAATGTCAGAAGGAAATGGCCTGAAATGTAGCGAAATAATAAAACGCTCTTGCATCACAATAAGGGCACATTCATCCCTGCTGGTGCGTGAGTATTGCACAAAAAATGAAATCACTGTGCTGCCCCATCCTCCAGACCAGGCCTCTGCAGACTTTTTTTTTTTCCCAAGTTGGAAACCCCGTTGAAAGGGCGAAGATTTGCAACAGTAGACGAGGTAAGAGAAATTTCGCATACGGCACTTCGCACAATCCAGCAATACGTGTATCAAGACTGTTTCCGGATGTCAAAAGGACATTGGGAATGGTGTATCAATTGTCGAACAGAGTATTTCGAAGGTGACCATGCACCATAAGTACTCTACTGGCCATTAAAATTGCTACACCAAGAAGAAATGCAGATGATAAACGGGTATTCATTGGACAAATATATTATACTAGGACTGACATGTGATACCATTTTCGCGCAATTTGGGTGGATAGATCCTGAGAAATCAGTACCCAGAACAACCACCTCTGGCCGTAATAACGGCCTTGATACGCCTGGGCATTGAGTCAAACAGAGCTTGGATGGCGTGTACAGGTACAGCTGCCCATGCAGCTTCAACATGATACCACAGTTCAGCAAGAGTAGTGACTGGCTTATTGTGACGAGCCAGTTACTTGGCCACAGTGACCAGACGTTTTCAATTGGTGAGAGATCTGGAGAATGTGCTGCCCAGGGCAGCAGTCGAACATTTTCTGTATCCAGAAAGGCCCGTACAGGAACTGCAACTTGCGGTCATGCCTTATCCTGCTGAAATGTAGGGTTTCGCAGGGATCGAATAAAGAGTACAGCCACGGGTCGTAACACATCTGAAATGTAACGTCCACTGTACAAAGTGCCGTCAATGCGAACAGGAGGTGACTGAGACGTGTAAACAATGGCACCCCATACCATCACGCCGGATGGTACGCCAGTATGACGATGACGAATACACGCTTCCAATGTGCGTTCACTGCGATGAGGCCAAACATGGGTGTGACCATCATAATGCTGTAAACAGAACCTGGATTCATCCGAAAAAATGACATTTTGCCATTCGTGCACCCAGGTTCGTCGTTGAGTACACCATCGCAGGCGCTCTTGTCTGTGATTCAGCATCAAGGGTAACCGCAGACACGGTCTCTGAGCTGATAGTCCATGCTGCTGCAAACGTCGTTGAACTGTTCGTGCAGATGGTTGTCGTCTTGCAAATGTCCCCATCTGTTGACTCGGATCGAGACATGGCTGCACGATCCGTTACAGCCATGCAGATAAGATGCCTGTCATCTCGACTGCTAGTGATCCGAGCTCGTTGGGATCCAGCACGGCGTTCCGCATTACCCTCCTGAACCCATGATTCCATATTCTGCTAACAGTCATTGGATCTCGACCAACGCGAACAGCAATGTCGCTATACGATAAACCGCAATCACAATAGGCTACAATCCGACCTTTATCAAAGTCGTAAACGTGATGGTACGCATTTCTCCTCCTTACATGAGGCATCACAACAACGTTTCACAAGGTAACACCGGTCCACTGCTGTCTGTGTATGAGAAATCGGCTGGAAACTTTCCTCATGTCTGAACGTTGTAGGTGTCGCCACTGGCGTCAACCTTGTGTGAATGCTCTGAAAAGTTATCATTTGCATATCACAGCATCTTCTTCCTGTCGGTTAAATTTTGTGTCTGTAGCATGTCATCTTCATGGTGTAGCAATTTTAATGGCCAGTAGTGTAAAAGGTAAGCATAGAAAAAAATTTGTAGACAAAGTTCCAAAACTTTTTGAACAGCCTCGTAAAATTGTACACACTCTGCATCAACATTAGGTTGGAAAATAAGTTTTCTCTTAACTGGAGCTGAAACACTCAAGTGTTACTGTTACTTCGATTGTACATGAAGTTATATTCTAAGTGAAATGAAGGCATCAGAAATGTCGGAAAATGAAGATGAGTATTCCAGTCCTGTGCAGATTACAAGTACAAGGAAATGGAAAGTGTTGTGGTGTATTTCTGACTCTTCAAAAAAATTGCTGGCCATGAGTCATGTCACAAGTGACTATTGGAAGTGCGAACAATTGAGATGTTTTTAGAATGTTCCATTTACAGAATGGAATAGATTAATGAAGTAATTCAATTAAATGGCTTCCTGTGATACAATGTAAGTTTTGGCTACCTCAGAACTGAAACTTGGTCAGTGTGTGGCAAATTTATAGCAGACTGTTCTAAACTTAATTTATGGATTAACAATGATAAATATGTAACTCAGATGCAAACTTTTAATAAGCAGAAACAACATCTAATGACATAAAATGAACTACATAAAAAGAAGGCAGATAAATTTTATGAGATTAAATGTTCTGAACATTTGAAGTCCAGAAAATGTGTGAGTAAGAAAGCAACCTTTATGGATTATCAGAAGAATCTTCGACTTCCTAATATTTGAGCCAGTGAAGCATATCACTGCAGGCAGTCATCACTTTATTCCTTCAATATTTATTTGCTTTCTTCTGGGAAATCAGTATTTCATACATATGATAAAACACTTTCCAAAAAGTGATTTTAGACTATGATCAGAACAAGATGTACATCCATAAACACTGCAAGCTGGAATGTTTGATTAAACAACTAAAGGTAATGTTTTGGGGCAACTAAGATGATGGACGTCAACTTCAAATTTTTGACATCATGACAACTTCTCTTATTTTCACCCCTATGGGCGGAGTTCTGTGACTTTTGGCATGGTTCCAACGGTTAAACTGTAAGCAGTCACCAGAATATCTGTAATATTTGGATGTAGTATTGCACACTACATTGATGGTAGACGCTAGACAATGAAGAGAGTGTGCAGGATCACAATGCATGTAGACATATTAGTAAATCATTCCGTAAATTGCAAGTATTTTATCATCTATAAATTGCATGTTATGCAGTAAAATTGTATCAAGTGGTATTAGAATATGTGCAGTGATGGTGGTATCATCTACATTGTTTTGTGAAAGTAGATCGAGAAATGTATTATGCACATGTGGAACAAAGTTTAATGGATGTATGGATGCAATTGAAACGTGTTGTTCTAACCATGAACTTGACGTGCTAGACGTAGTGCAGAAAGACACAGAATAACACAGTATTCTGGTGGGAAAAAATTGTGAAATGCTTACCTAAAGCACCACAAAAAGAACTTGGAAATTTTCAAGCCTACAATGTACCAAAGAAATGCGTAAAAACTAAACTTGTTTCAAATGAATTCAAGGTTCCTTTAAAAAACTGATTTCAACATTTACCTTTGGACAATGAACTTAAAACGGAATTCACATAAAGCATATTTATTTGAATCGGCAACAAAAACCATACAATGCTGTAAAACCTCTGTAGAAACTGACTGTCGTGAAGGTGTTTATTTATTTATTTATTCATTAACAGATTCTGCTTATAGACCATCAAGCTGGTGACCTTTGCAAATGTCATACATTGGTTGAGTAGATTAATATAGGTAACACTTACACACAGTAGAGGAACATACTTTAATATTGATATTCTAATTATATTTAATGTTGCAACTGCGGGCAAGTAGATTAGAATTCATTGAATGAATACAAACACTTATTTACTAAAAAGGCTTTTAACTCCCTGTGGAACAGCTTTGGCTCACAAGTTTTAAAAGCGTGTGGCAGCTTGTTGAACTATATCTGCCCATTAATATAAGGAGTATTGTCAGTTATTTTTGATTTTGTTCTCTGTCTGAAGTAGTTCTAGTACCTCCAGCATCATAATGTCATTAATGGCAGAAATATACCAGCCAGAAGTGCCACTGACTCTAATATTAAAGTATCTGTCTCTTCTTGATCTTTGTGTATGATAGGATACACAATTATAAACAGCCAAATATTTGTGACAAGGAGGAATATAAATATTATTGTTTCTCTTTCCATTCGCAGTAATTTGTCATGTTAGGTTTCTGTCTGGCCACACACACTCGTAAGTCACCATATATTCAGAAATAAACACCCAAATATTTGTGAGAAAGAAGTACTTGAATTTTATTGTTGCTTGTTTCAGTCACAGCAATTAAAGCTGTCCTCCTAGGTTCCTGCCTAACCTCTCACTCTGAAATCATCATATATTTGGAAATAAAGAGTGAAATATTTGTAACAAGGAAGAATATGAATTTTGTTGTTTCTCATTTCACTCACAGCAATTTAAGCTGAACTCTTGGGTTTCTGCTTAAACACACACACAAAAATTGTCACACATTCAAAATTAAATGGCCAAATTTTTACTTAATACTTCGTTTTCTTATCAGATGAAAATGTAAATAATATATAAAGTTGTATAACACAGACAAACATGTGGTTCCTGAAGAAGGGCAGCAGCCTTTTCAGTAGTTGCAGGGGCAACAGTCTGGATGATTGACTGATCTGGCCTTGTAACACTAACCAAAACGGCCTTGCTATGCTGGTACTGCGAACGGTTGAAAGCAAGGGGAAACTACAGCCGCAATTTTTCCCGAGGGCATGCAGCTTCACTGTATGGTTAATGATGATAGCGTCCTCTTGGGTAAAATATTCCGGAGGTAAAATAGTCCCCCATTCGGATCTCCGGGCGGGGACTACTCAAGAGGACGTCGTTATCAGGAGAAAAAAAACTGGCATTATACGGATCGGAGCGTGGAATGTCAGATCCCTTAATCTGGCAGGTAGGTTAGAAAATTTAAAAAGGGAAATGGATAGGTTAAATTTAGATATAGTGGCAATTAGTGAAGTTCGGTGGCAAGAGGAACAAGACTTTTGGTCAGGCGAATACAGGGTTATAAATACAAAGTCAAATAGGGGTAACGCAGGAGTAGGTTTAATAAAGAATAAAGAAACAGGAATGCGGGTAAGCTACTACAAACAGCATAGTGAACGCATTATTGTGGCCAAGATAGACACGAAGCCCACACCTACTACAGTAGTACAAGTTTATATGCCAACTAGCTCTGCAGATGATGAAGAAATTGAAGAAATGTATGATAAGATAAAAGAAATTATTCAGATAGTGAAGGGAGACAAAAATTTAATAGTCATGGGTGACTGGAATTCGGTTGTAGGAAAAGGGAGAGAAGGAAATGTAGTAGGTGAATATGGATTGGGGGTAAGAAATGAAAGAGGAAGCCACCTCGTAGAATTTTGCACAGAGCACAACTTAATCATAGCTAACACTTAGTTCAAGAATCATAAAAGAAGGTTGTATACATGGAAGAAGCCTGGAGATACTGACAGGTTTCAGATAGATTATATAATGGTAAGACAGAGATTTAGGAACCAGGTTTTAAATTGTAAGATATTTCCAGGGGCAGTTGTGGACTCTGACCACAATCTATTGGTTATGAACTGTAGATTAAAGCTGAAGAAACTGCAAAAAGGTGGGAATTTAAGGAGATGGTACCTGGATAAAGTGACTAAACCAGAGGTTGTACAGAGTTTCAGGGAGAGCATAAGGAAATAATTGACAGGAATGGGGGAAAGAAATACAGTAGAAGAAGAAGAATGGGTAGCTTTGAGGGATGAAGTAGTGAAGGTAGCATAGGATCAAGTAGGTAAAAAGAAAAGGGCTAGTAGAAATCCTTGGGTAACAGAAGAAATATTGAACGTGATTGATGAAAGGAGAAAATATAAAAATGCAGTAAATGAAGCAGGCAAAAAGGAATACAAACGTCTCAAAAATGAGATCGACAGGAAGTGCAAAATGGCTAAGCAGGGATGGCTAGAGGACAAATGTAAGGATGTAGAGGCGTATATCGCTAGGGGTAAGATAGATACTGCCTACAGGAAAATTAGAAAGACCTTTGGAGAAAAGAGAACCACTTGCATGAATATCAAGAGCTCAGATGGCAACCCAGTTCTAAGCAAAGAAGGGAAAGCAGAAAGGTGGAAGGAATATATAGAGGGTCTATACAAGGGCGATGTACTTGAGGACAATATTATGGAAATGGAAGAGGATGTAGATGAAGATGAAATGGGAGATATGATACTGTGTGAAGAGTTTGACAGAGCACTGAAAGACCTGAGTCGAAACAAGGCCCCGGGAGTAGATAACATTCCATTAGAACTACTGACAGCCTTGGGAGAGCCAGTCCTGACAAAAATCTACCATCTGGTGAGCAAAATGTATGAGACAGGCGAAATACCCTCAGACTTCAAGAAGAATATAATAATTCCAGTCCCAAAGAAAGCAGATGTTGACAGATTTGAAAATTACCGAACTATCAGTTTAATAAGTCAAGGCTGCAAAATACTAACGCGAATTCTTTACAGACGAACGGAAAAACTAGTAGATGCCGACCTCGGAGGAGATCAGTTTGGATTCTGTAGAAATATTGGAACACATGAGGCAATACTGAACCTACGACTTATCATGGAAACTAGATTAAGGAAAGGCAAACCTACGTTTCTAGCTTTTGTAGACTTAGAGAAAGCTTTTGACAATGTTGACTGGAATACTCTCTTTCAGATTCTGAAGGTGGCAGGGGTAAAATACAAAGAGCGAAAGGCTATTTACAATTTGTACAGAAACCAAATGGCAGTTATAAGAGCTGAGGGGCATGAAAGGGGAGTAGTGGTTGGGAAGGGAGTGAGACAGGGTTGTAGCCTCTCCCCGATATTATTCAATCTCTATATTGACCAAGCAGTGAAGGAAACAAAAGAAAAATTTGGAGTAGGTATTAAAATCCATGGAGAAGAAATAAAAACCTTGAGGTTCGCCAATGACATTGTAATTCTGTCAGAGACAGCAAAGGACTTAGAAGAGCATTTGAACGGAATGGATAGCATCTTGAAAGGAGGATATAAGATGAACATCAACAAAAGCAAAACGAGGATAATGGAATGTAGTCGAACTAAGTCAGGAGATGCTGAGGGTATTAGATTAGGAAATGAGACACTTAAAGTAGTAAAGCAGTTTTGCTATTTGGGGAGCAAAATAACTGATGATGGTCGAAGTAGAGAGGATATAAAATGTAGACTGGAAATAGCAAGGAAAGTGTTTCTGAAGAAGAGAAATTTGTTAACATCGAGTATAGGTTTAAGTGTCAGGAAGTCATTTCTGAAAGTATTTGTATGGAGTGTAGCCATGTATGGAAGTGAAACATGGACGATAAATAGTTTAGACAAGAAGAGAATAGAAGCTTTCGAAATGTGGTGCTATGGAAGAATGCTGAAGATTAGATGGGTAGATCACATAATTAATGAGGAGGTATTGAATAGAATTGGGGAGAAGAGGAGTTTGTGGCACAACTTGACTAGAAGAAGGGATCGATTGGTAGGACATGTTCTGAGGCATCAAGGGATCACCAATTTAGCATTGGAGGGCAGCGTGGGGGTTAAAAATCGTAGAGGGAGACCAAGAGATGAATACACCAAGCAGATTCAGAAGGATGTAGGTTGCAGTAGGTACTGGGAGATGATGAAGCTTGCACAGGATAGAGTAGCATGGAGAGCTGCATCAAACCAGTCTCAGGACTGAAGACCACAACAACACAGACTACTTGGATGACATTCATAAGAAAGTCCCAGAATGTGTTACCAACATTAAGATGAAACGAGAATCGCATATGGCAGGCTACAAATTCTCACCCTCTGTCTCTTTTGTCTACGACATTATCCATTACACTCAGCCTACTTCATGCGATTTTTGACTCTTGTCTCAGTTATCCTCTGAAGGCTTATTAATTGATGTATAATGATACGGATGACGTGTATGTGATAAATTTTCAATGCGCTGTTGCCTTGAAATGGCATACTGTAAGTTACAATACGAAACAGATAAATATGCCAAAATAAATCAACAAAAGATCTTCTGTGGCAGCTGAAGTTAGTGCAATGCTCAGCTTACTGGGAAGTGATGTCAGAATGGCATGTCACAAGGCCTACGAGAAAGACAGGCCACGGTGCGCATGTCACGAAGGTAGTCCTGCGCTCGCCCAAATCAGCAGACAAGATACGTTTCAACACCTGTTAATTCATAACTAGGCATGTCCGTACAAACGAAAACTGAATCTTCTACTGGAATCCGCTATTATGGAATCTTACTGTTGTTAGTCCTATAATGATGGGAAGTCCATGGGCCTACTTATAATTTGTTACAGCTGTACTGGCTTACTATAAAATAAAATAATGCTAACATGATTATCAGTTGGATAAGGCACCACTTCCAGCATGTAATAAGTACTGTTAAGCAGAAGAGACTAAATGCTATAAACAAGCTGTTATACCATTTACATCGAGTATTGATATAAAATTAAATTTTGCTGTAGTACTGTTAATCAGTAACACTTCATAAAAGCAGATTCCAGTGGAAGATGCAATTGTCATTAATACTTACACACCCAGCTGTGGGTTAACAGGTTTAAAAACGCATTTTGTCTGCTGAGTTGAGCTTGCGAGTGAGTTCAGGACTACCTTTGTGACGTATGCGCCGCGGCCTGTCTTTCTCGTGGGCCTCGGGCATGTCACTCAATGCATCCATGCAACAGGCACTCAACTGATTTGTTGTTTCTTGCAGTTTTGGTATTACAGCTTTCAGTATGCTGTTTCAAGAAAATGGCACAATGAAGATTTGTCACAAAAACGTCAACCTCGTCTCGTCTCAGGATAGAAAAAGCGAAGTATTAGAACAGGGCTACAGGGAGACAGAAGGCAGCAAGCAAGACCTGAAGCACACTATAGAGAGTAGCGAGAACAACCAGAAAGAAAACAACATTCACAAAGTATATGGCACTGTAAATAACATCAAAAATGGATATCAACAACCAGCAGCCTTTCGTAACATCGATGGAAAAATTATCACTGGATCAGACAATATATTAAAGGCTTAGAAAGAATATTTTGACGACTTATTGAACAGCCCAGAACCAGATAAAAGGGCCGGCTGCGGTGGCCGTGCGGTTCTAGCGCTGCAGTCCGGAACCGCGGGGCTGCAACGGTCGCAGGTTCGAATCCTGCCTCGGGCATGGATGTGTGTGATGTCCTTAGGTTAGTTAGGTTTAAGTAGTTCTAAGTTCTAGGGGACTGATGACCTAAGACGTTAAGTCCCATAGTGCTCAGAGCCATTTGAACCAGATAAAAGGCTGGAGAAAACATGCCCCACAACAGCTGAATTTCTTTAAATGAGCCAACATATGAAGACGTAATCAATAGTTTAAAAAAAACTGAAAAAACCACAGTGGTGGGAACTCAAGAATACGAGGGGAATTGCTGCAATATGGTAGTCATAAACTTTATGAGAAACTGTTTCACCTTATTCTTAAAATCTGGCAGGATGGAAAAATTCTGGATGAATGGAGGTAATCAATTATTGTCGCTATACACAAGAAAGGAGTTAAACGAAACTGCAGACATTACAGAGGAATAGACCTACTAGTCACAGCATATAGTGCTGTGATGTATAGTATAGAAAAGACTCACCACCTACACCAAAGAAATAACAGAGGACTACCAGAATGGCTTTTGTAAAAATAGATCAACAGCAGACAGCATATTCTGCATCAAGGACATCAATGAAAAAATATGAGAATACAACAAGAGCATCCAGTACCTGTTCATATACTTAAAAAAGGACTATGTTTTGGCGCACAGAGAAACGGTATGGGAAATCGTGGCAAGAATACAGAATCCCAGGAAACTCACTCGGCTTTGTCAAATCGTGTATGAGAAGGTAGTAAGCAGGATGTCATACTGTGGCACGGTACTGGAATGTTTTGAAAACAAAACTGGACTGAAGCCGGGTGATGCTCTATTCCCACACATCTTTAGCTTTGTCATGGAAAACGTGGCAAGAGAAACCAAATGAATAACAAATGGAAACATCACAGGTGAACTGCCAAATATACTGGACTATGCAGATGATGTAGGTTTTTTGTTGTTGTCTCATTGTCACTATAGGCTTTTACTATGGAAAGCAAGGAGAGGATGTTGTTTGGTGGCTGGCATCCTCTTCCTATAATACAACTGCACGTATATATTAACAGGGTTCTTTATGCACAAGAATAAGAAAGCTACTAAACTTAAGCTAGTTGTTGTGGTACAAGCTCTTCTATAACAGCCCACGTTGGCCTCGCTGCTGGTGAAGTACCAGTCCTACTATGTACACTACTCTGGTCACTATGTGCTGCCTGAGAAAGAGACTCTGTCTGCAACTGCAAGTGACTGGACTGCGACTGATGACTCGCTGACTCACTGGATGACCGACTGGTACTGCCTCGCCCCTCTGGTGCGCAGCGGCGATCTAAGTACTTGCGGACGAGAGGGCATTGGCGGCGCACAGTTTGCGAGTCTGTCGTTGGCCTCTCTCCTGATTGGCTTGCTTGCTCAGGTGCAACCTCTTTGCCGCCTGGTGTGGTGGGGTCAGCTTACGCCAGAACAGTTTTAATATGAGATAACAGTGGTGAAATTGAAATACTGTTCAAGAAGCTAAACGAAACAGCCATGAAAATAGGCTTAAAAATTAATGAAGAAAAAACAGAATACATTATCATGTGAAGGGAAAACATAACTACAGAACACTGTGATAACCTTCACATAGAAAACTACACTTTCAGGAAAACTTACAAATTCAAATACCTTGGTGTAAGTATAAATGACTGCAGCAGATGACAAGTCAAATACCAAACTAGACTACAGAATGCATAAAAGTCTAGTTTTCCCTCCACAAACTTCTATACCCCAAACTCTTGTCTAGGAAAATCAAGGTAAAACTCTGACACAACCATCAGGCCAGTACTGCTACGTGGAGTTGAAGCACGGTGCATGACCAAAAAAGAAGTACACCAACTCTCAGTCTTCGAAAATAAAATGTACAGAAAAATCTTTGAGTCAATATTTGACCAAGCAACACAAAGATGGCTTTGGAGATCCAACGAAGAACTACATAAACTAGCCGACCGACCCTCAGTAGTGAACATTGCCATCACAAGACGTTTGCATCATGGTGTCAGTGTGGATCATGGCAGTATAGTCTGTCACATATATGACAAGAAGATGAAAGGCTCAGGATCCCCTGGAAGACAAGAAACAGATAGGGAGACAAGATGACCTCAGACTGCAGTGTCAGTGAATGGGAGGAAGTGGCACAAGATGGGAAAAACTGGAGGCAGATACTTAAGAGTGGTGTGGGGTCATCTTGTCCCAAAGAAGCCAAGGAATTGAGTGAGTGAACATTTGTTACACATTCTAGGACTTTATGTAGTAGAAGTATATTCTGCGATATCCAAAGTTATTTACATATAAGATCTCACACTCTCAGGAATGAATTTCTTTGATTTTGTTACTTCTGTCTGATTAGGAAAACCATATGTACTAGTATCTATGGACGAAGGATTTTCTAATACCAACAGCAAGTATCTTTGGCTGGAAAGAGTTTGCTGCTTGAAAAATAAGTGCACTTGGTGCATCAGTTCAAAGATAGTACAAGTATAGTGTAATAGTTTATGGCCCTAAACAGAAGTGATTCTTTCAGCAGTTAATGTATATCATAATAAAGCAGAGGCATACAGACAATCCCACAATGCTAACAAAGGGACATCAAAAAATGTTAGTACAGCTTTCCTTTCTGGCAGCAATGGCAGAGGCATTGCAAGAATTCTTTGTCACCAGCAAGTCTGCAGTAGGTACTACAAGTGTCTGGAACAGTCTTGCAGGACATTTTGAAGGACTATGAAAACAGTAATTGTGTGTTAAAAAAATCAATCCTGATAGTAACCAGCACAAACGATGTATATGAAAATGAACTCAAAGTAGCAACCAGAGTATTAAGAAAGACACTATGTACATCAGGGGAGCAGAAAGTGATTGTAACAGGTTTTCTGCATGTAATGTTTCCCATAAATATGTCTGTGGGACATACATACGCAGGGACATTCTTTGTATGCTCGTACCAAACGCTCAACACTTGTGATAATTTCTTCCTGTTCCTGCAAAGTTTGTTGACATGTATGGTCTGCCAAAAAATGTCTACTTGGAAGAGAGCCTGTTGCACGCAAAGTGATAAACAATTTGGTAAACACCCTGCAATCAGGTAATTGTCAAGTCGGAAAGCCCCTGTGGTATTCTCCTCTTACTGCAGTAGCACTACCATTGCAGAAGCCACATACATACACCATGTCTGCATATTCTTCATTACTGTAGGCATGTGGCATTGTTAGCAGCGCTTGTATGAACACAGTTAACACCATACACTACACAACTAACCGATCCGTCACCGGTGCACTACACAATGCAGCTTACACGGCACAACTGTGCACACAATGCATGATTGTACTACGTACATCACATGGCCATAATATGTGATAGGTCGCATAGTGTAAACAAGGAATGTACATGTGCATTGTTTGCAATAAAATCAAATTACGGTCTTGTTGTATTGCATATATGTTCACGTTGTGCTCATCAATTTTGCAGAATTAAAGTTCCTTTCAATACCCATACCTCTCTAATGAAGCATTTATGAACCTATGTTCATAATAACATTTTTTGTTCAGAATTACTTATACTATCACTGTGTAAAACATTGATCTTTCCTCCCCAAACACCCTGCATAGGCTACCAGTTTTTAATTAGGAATTCGTCAGTGGCATAGATGGAGTTGTCCACGAGAAATGATTTTACATTAGATTTAAAACTTGCTTTGCTACCCATCAGATATTTTGTGTTATTGGGCAAATGATCAAAAATTTTTATTGCTGCACATTAAACTCCTTTCTGAAAGTCTTACAGGCAACACAATTTCAAATGCAAACATCACTCAGAAAGAAATTATTAACACGGGTTGAGGGATATCTAATCATAATGCCTTCATCCCTACAATTCCAGTTATACATGTAAAAGAAAGGGCTGTAGGCCCTACATCTTTCTTACAGAAAAAAACTAGCTAAGCACTCATTGTTGCTTGGGTACATATTTATTCCAATCTTCTGTTAGTTCACCTCCTTATCCCTCTCTCTCTGTCAGTCTCCTCCTCGCACTCTCACTATCCATTTCCTCCACCTTCCTTTCTCTGACCATTTCCTTCTCTCCCCTTTCTCTGCCTATCTCCACCTCTTCCCTTTCTCTGTTCACTTCCTCCTCCCACTCTTTTTGTCCATCTCTTCCTTCCCCTCTCCCTGTACATCTCTTTCTCCTCCCTGTCTCTGCCCGTCTGCTCCTTTCCACTCTGCCCACCTTCTTCTTCCATTGGGGCTACTATAACAATGAAAACAATCAATTATTGATAAAATTATTTAATTCGATAGATAAAGAAATCCACTCACCAAGCAGCAGCAGAACACACACATGAAAGACTGATGTGATTGGCAAGCATTTGGGGCCAGTGGCTCCTTCTTCAGGCAGAAGGGTTGAAGAGGAAGGAAGAAGGGCAAAGGAAAAGGACTGGAGAGGTCTTGGAAAAGGGGTAGATTTTGGGAAAGTCATCCAGAACCGAGGGCAGGGGAGACTTACCATATGGGATGATAAGGAAAGACTGATTGTTCGGGACTGCATCTGACGCGATTTGAAAACCTGAGAGCGTAAATGTGGAAGACAGGGTAATATGCAAGACATAGATTACTACTAAAACATCGTGCACGAGTTAATAAGAGTGAGAAGCTTAGTACACTGTGCATAACAGAGGCGGGAGGGGGGGGGGGAGGTGAAAAATAGACAGGAAAGACAATGAAAGATGTAGAAAACTAAAACGGAGTGAAGCAAAGAGTAGTTATAGTGAAGAAAGGCTGAGACGGAAGAAAGTAACGTAAATTAAGGCCAGGTGGGTGGCGAGAACCAAGGATATGTTGTAGTGCTAGTTCCCACATACAGAGTTCTGAGAAACTGGTGTCTGGGGGAAGAATCCAGATGGTGCGTGCAGTGAAACAGGTGCCGAGGTCACAACTGTTATGTTGTAGAGCATGGTCTGCAACAGGATAAAATGATGCCCTGAAATAAAATTCATTCACCTAAAATTTTACCCACCACACCTAGAATAGCTTTCAGTCACCCTCCCAATCTCCTCAATATTCTTGTCAGACCCCAGTCTCCTCCTGCACCGATCTCCCTACCGTACGGCTCCTACCCCTCGGACCTTCCCCACTGCAAGATTCACCCTGTGCACCCTCCTAGCACTGTTTATAATAGCCTTGTAACTGGCAGAACATATACTATCAAAGGGAGAGCCACCTACAAAATTATGCGTCATATACCAGCTATTATGTAAACACTGTTCAGCCTTCTACATCGGCATGACTACCACCAAATTATCAGTTAGGCTGAATGGGCATACGCAGAGGGTATTACTGGCAACTTGCAAAATCCTGTTGCAGAGCAAGCTGTACAGCACAACATTCGTGACCTCGGCACCTGTTTCACCACGTGTGCCATCTGGATTCTTTCCCCAGACACCAGTTACTCAGATCTCTGCAGGTGCGAACTAGCACTAAAACATGCCCTCGGTTCTTGCTACCCATCTGGCCTTAATTTACGTTAATTTCTTGTGTCTCAGCTTTTCTTCACTGTAACTGCTCTTTGCTTCCCTCCATTTTAGTTTTCGACATCTTTCATTGTCTTTCCCATCTATTTTTCACCGCCCCCTCCCACCGCTGTTATGTATGATGCACTTAGCTTCTCACTTCTTATTAACTCAAGCATGATGTCTTAATAGTAATCTCTGTCTTGCATATTACACTGTCTCCCACCTTTAAGCTCACAGGTTTTCAAATCTTGTCTGATGCAGTCCCCAAAAATCTTCTCATCCCATATGATAAGTCTCCCCTGACCCGCAGTTCTGGATGACTTTCCCAAACTCCTCTTTTCCTAGACCTCTCCAGTCCTTTTCCTTCACCTTTCTTCCTTCCCCTTCAACACTTCTGCCTGAAGAAAGCTTGCTAATCATGTCAGTCTTTCATGGGTGTGTTCTGCCATCACTTAGTGAACAGATTTTTTCTCTAGCCAATTAAATAATTTCTTCCCCCATTTGTATCTTCACCTCACCTCCTATATGTCAATCTCCTTCTCCTTCTCTCTATGTCCATTTCCTTCTCTCTCTCTCTCTCTCTCTCTCTCTCTCTCTCCACCTTCTCCTCTTTCCTTTCTCTATCCATCTCCTTCTCACTCTTTCTCTGTATGTGTCCTCCTCCCCCTGTCTCTATCCATTCTCTCCTCTCCCCACATCTCTGTCCATCTCCCACTCTCTTTGTGTCAATGTCCTCTTCCTTCTCTCCCCCCCCCCCCCACCTATGTTCATCGCCTCCTTCCCCCTCTCCATCTGTTCGTCTCCTCTTCCCTCTCCATGTTGCCTCCCCACACCCATTGTATTTCTTTCCAGAAAGTAAGTGTGTAAAATTGGCTGAAATCGATCCAAAGGTTTAGGAGGAGCTTTTTATCCATGGCTTTGCCCGTCCTCACACATATCGCATATTCAGGGTGTACATAAAGTCTGGGAACACATTCAATTATTTATTGCACAACAACTAAACATTGTACAGATGTCATACATATTGCATTTTGAAGAGAAACTCTGAAAGTATTTTTTTTTTTTTTTTACAAACATTCAAAATTTGAACTATGAGTGCCCCAGCAGACGTCAATACGATAATCAAATTCTTGCCATACCCGTCCCAGCATGAGATCATCAACTGTAGCAGTTGCTTCCTGTATTCTCGTCCAGATTTCTGCTACATCATGTGGTAGAGGCAGTACATACACCAATTCTTTAATGTGTCCCCACAGAAAAAAGTCACACAGAGTAAGATCTGGTGATCGGGGAGGCCATTTCATGAAACAGCTGTCCCCTTCTGTAGCACAGCCGATCCATCAGTGTGGCAGCTCCGTGTTCAGGTACCCACGAACTTCACGATGAAAATGGGGTGGAGCCCCATCCTGCTGAAAGATGAATGGAGAGTCCAATTGCATTTGAGGCATCATCCATTGATGCAAAATGTCCAAGTAGGGATCTCCAGTGACAGTGCTCTCAGCGAAGAAGAATGGCCCGTACAGTTTTCGACATGACAAGGCACAAAAAACATTTACCTTTGGGGAATAATGCTCAAATTCAATGTATTTGTGTGGATGCTTTGTAACCCAGATTTGGCAATTATGCCAGTTCACTTTCCCATTAGTGTGAAAAGTGGCTTCGTTGCTAAAAATTAAGCGATCAACAATGCCATACCCATTCTCATTCAGTTGTTGCAACTACGAACAAATCTCAAAACACTTGTCTTTGTTGTCATCAATGAGCTTCTGCACTAGCTTCAATTTGAATGGTTTTATAGGCAGCTTCTGTCACAGGACTTTCCACACTGTCACCGGAGCCATTTCGAGTTCCTGGGGATGCACAATGCACAGATTTCTTTGGACTCTTTATGAATGTCTCTTGTACGTGCTCCACATTCACTTCACTCACACTGGGATAACCGTTTCTCTTTGCCGGGCACAAGCAACCCATCCCAACGACTTTGTTGTGCTAGTGGTAAATGGCCTTCCTTGTTGGTGGCTTCTTACCATACTTGGTTCTAAACATCTGTTGAACAGCTGTAGCACACTTGTTTTTGTCATACTCCAACACACAGAAAGTTTGTTCTGCACCTGAACTCAACTTGTTTACAAGTAGTGCTGACTATCAGCAAATTACCAAACTATGCTGTGGCAGTATACATGAAAAAATCTTTCAGGGTTTCTCTTCAAAATGACATATGTATGATATATGTACAATGTTTGGTTCTTGTGTAATAAATAATTGAAAGTGTTCCCAGACTTTATACTCACCCTGTATTTAACATATTTCACACGTATGTGTACAAATCCTTCACTTGTATCTCTAGTCAATTTTAACCAGCAGTTTTGTTTTCAACCAGCTCTATGTGTATGACGTGATATTTCTGAACTATGGGTCATACAATGATATATTTTTGCAGTTACATTCAACAGTGTATGTGAATACTGTATGCTAAATTTGTTTCAAATACAGTTATTAGTAAATAAGTAATGAATTATGAGGTAATGCCTGATGCGGAAATTTTACACCGTGAACAACAAAAATTTTGTAAGTGGTAAATTTTTTCCTTTTATCATTTTGTGGGGGGTGTCGCCAAGAAAAACCTTGTGAAGGTTTGAAATTATGTGTAAAGTTGGTTGCAAGTCACTAAGTGCTCTCATTCTGAAATACTTGCCTTAATATATTCTGGTTATTTGCAGGTCTTGAGCTATGCCTTTCGTCACCCCCACCCCTTTCAGAGGTAGGTGGTTGTTACCTCCACAGCAGTTCTTTCCATATGGTAAGTGATCTGCGTAACAAGTTGAAATCATTCCAGTTGTTTGGGAGGAGAGGTGAAACATACATTCATATGTATGGATTCCTCTGAGTAAAATTATCCTGGTTTTATAAATAGTCTAAGTAATCAATGATATTGGAAGTGCATTCACAATAATGTTCTAACAATGCTTACAATGCTTTCTCTTCAGTACTTATGATTAATTTTGAAATCTGCTTCCTGAAGAAATTGAGCAGAGCCCATTCATATGGGACCAATAAATCTAGTACCTGTATTTACATCGAGCATTAACATTTTCTGTAGCACTCTAAAAAGGCTTGCTTTTCAAATAAAAAGATCCACAGATTCGCAGTTTATGGAATATGTAAAGATTGATAAGAAAACTTATCAACAAGTAATTCCAAAGACAAAATTGCTTAGAAACTATAGCATAATAAGCTTGTCATGCAATAAATCAATATCTGTATGGGGATTTGTAAAAACTCAAATAGGGAAGAGTCACGAAGACCATGCTAACACTAATAACATTAATATTACTGAGTGGGGTGGCAAAGTCGTTTGACACTGGACTCACACTCAGGGAGTATGACAGTTCAAATCCGCATCCAGACATCCAGATCTAGGAATTCCGTGATTTCCCAAAATTGCTCCAGGGCAAAGCTGGGATGGTTCCTTTGAAACAGCATAACTGATTTCCTTCCCCTTCCTTGAAACATTCCAAGCTTGTGCTCAGTGTCTAGTGACCTCGAGGCAGACGAGAATTTAAACCCTAATTTCCTTCCTTCCAGTAATATTAGCAAAAAAACCAAACTACATAAATGATTTCTTTATAAATGCTTCTCAGACACTGAGCTTGTATTTTATAAATCAGGATGAACACAAGTATTGTACATGGTGTACAACTTGGGTTTAGTTTCGAATAGAGGCTATAAACATCAAATGTAAAATGTCACCAGGTGTAGATGAAGTGTCACTTATAACCCATACTGGTTCACAAATTGTAAAGTCCTTGGCTCACACTGCTAATTTACCATTTATTTAGGGAATGGTCCCCCACAGAGTAAAAGTTTTGAAAATTGTACCTTTATTCAAGAGTGTAAAGTTGGACAGTATTGGTCCATATCAATTCCTCCAGCATACTATAAAGTGTTTGAGAGATTCAGTCAGGGTGCCGATTCTTCTGGATAGCCTGGAATTCTCAGGGAATTATATTTTACCTGGAAAAAACAGGGAAATATCAGGGAATACAGTGTTTTTAATGTAGCACTGAAATTTAATTTTACTGAGTTTTATAAATCACAAACTTTAAAAGAATTAATATTTCAAAGTGTGTTAATTACATGAATATTATTCTATATGAATTATTGTTGTTTAAAAACTGCAGTTAAACTACTGCTTACAGGTAGTATATCTCAGCAGAGATGAAAGAAAGGTCATTGTTGTGACATCCTCATCTCCTTCAGTGTTAATTTTTCAGGAGTTTCTTCACACTGTCTTCTTCCTCACAACAGGAATACTCAGGGATATATTTTCTTTCTGAGTTTGAGTAGCCATCCTGTTAATGGAACAACAAATCATCAAGTACTTAAGTGATCACAAGCTACTTAACGGTAACAAGATAGCTTTCAAAAAGGTAGAAGCACAGAAACAGCGATGATGGATTACACAGATGAAATAGTTAGAAATATAAAAAAAACAACAATGTTACAGGAGTTAATTTAGATCTTTCTAAAGCTTTTGATAATGTTGGTCATGAAATACTTTTAATTAAGTTGCAAGCAATGGGAATAAAATGGAGAGAAAACAAAGGTCTCGGATCAGGCGGAAAGCGTGGTCGGATGTCTGTGGGGGTTAAGACAACTGTTTTACAGAAGAGGAGCATCCGGGTTCGAGTCCCAGCTTGGCACAAATTTTCAACTTTTGCTATTACATTACCACACTGGCCTGTGCGGCTGGAAGTCATGAGTTTACCACGCATTCTTTCCCTTTCCTTCCCCACCCTCTATTGCTCCAGCAGCATCATCAAGAGTGGTGTCTGTTCTGTCAGACATGTCTGATACAAGAGACACCACTAAAAAAAAAAAAAACAATTATATATATAAAAGGAAGAAAGATTAGAGCTAAACACCCCATTGATGATGAGGTCATTAGGGATGAGGGCGGAAAAAAGGTGGTTTCAGTCATATTTTCTAACTAGATCACAGGTAGTGGAACTTGCATTAGCTCATTTTAATCAGAAAATCAGATAAGTATTGGTGCAAAAAAAGTCAAAATAAGAGTATCACAGGGTAGTGTGTCAGCCCTTCTTCTGTTCTTTATACAATGCCTGGTCGTATTAATGTGACCACCTGCCAAAATCCTTAATAACCAATTTTTGCAGAGAGGACCGCTTTGAGCATGCAGGAAGAGAGTCAGTGAGGTACTGGAAAGTGCCAACAGGAACATAGAGCCGTGTCAATGCCAGAGCTGTTGCCAGCTGCGCTAGGTTTCTCGGTTGATGACCCGTGGTGTGAACAGCCTGATTGATGTGCTCCCGCACATTCTCAGTTGGGTTTGAGTCCAGGGAGTTTGGTAGCTGGGGGATTACAGTAAACACATCCTCGTGGTCTTCGAACCACGCATGTAAATTATGACCTGCATGACACATTTCATTGTCCTGCTGGAAGATGCCATTGTGCTCAGGAAAAACAAACAGCATGTAGGGGTAGACATGATCCCCAAGGATAGACGCATTCTTGTGTTGGCCCACTGCGCCATCCACAATGATGAGATCCCCAGACCATAATGCTTCCTCCTTTGGCCCGGATACTTCTGGCAATTGTTACAGGTTGTTTTCTTTCAGATGTTTCACATCCTGTTGTTATTGTGGTCTTCAGTCCAGAGACTGGTTTGACGCAGCTCTCCATGCTACTCTATCCTGTGCAAGCTTCTTCATTTCCAAGTAACTACTGCAACCTACATCATCTCTTGGTCTCCCTCTACCATTTTTACCCTCCACGCTGCCCTCCAATACTAAATTGGTGATTCCTTGATGCCTACCAACCGATCCCTTCCTCTAGACAAGCTGTGCCACAAATTCCTCTTCTCCCCAATTCTATTTCATACCCCCACCCCCAGCCCCGCCAATTAGTTATGTGATCTACCCATCCAATCTTCAGCATTCTTCTGTAGCACCACATTTCAAAAGCTTCTATTCGCTTCTTATCTAAACTATTTATCATCCACATTTCACATCCGTACATAGCTACACTCCATGCAAATACTTTGAGAAGAGACATCCTGACACTCAAATCTATACTCGATGTTAACAAATTTCTCTTCTTCAGAAACGTTGCTTTCCTTGCCACAGCCAATCTACATTTTATATCCTCTCTACTTTGACCATCATCAGTTATTTTGCTCCCCAAATAGCAAAACTCATTTCCTAATATAATTCCAACAGCATCGCCTGATATAGCTTGACTACCTTCCATTGTCCTCGTTTTGCTTTTATTGATGTTAATCTTGTATCCTCCTTTCAAGACACTGTTCATTCTGTTCAACTGCTCTTCCAGGTCCTTTGCTGTGTCTGACAGAATTACAAAGTCATCAGCAAACCTCAAAGTTTTTGCTTCTTCTCCATGGAGTTTAATTCCAAATTTTTCTATTGTTTCCTTTACTGCTTGCTCAATGTGTAGACTGAATAACATCGGGTATAGGCTACAACCCTGTCTCACTCCCTTTCCAACCACTACTTCCCCATTAAGAGACTGGAAGTTATTCGTAAAAAAGTTAATCCCTATTATGCTGTCTGTCACACAAAAAAAGAAGTTATTAATATGTGGTGATTTCAATGTAAACTTTCTAAGTAATTCTGATAGGAAAAGTTAACTAGAGGTGTTATTAACAACATATAACTCAGAATCAGTCGTCAATTTCCCTACATGTATAGCTCAAGACAGTAGCACTCTAATAGATAATGTATTTGTACAGAAAGCAGATGTAAAGCAAACACATGCTTTCCTTGTGGTAAATGGACTGTGATGCACAACTGATTAACTTACAAAACCTAACTGGGTGTACAGTTCAGAAACCATTAAGTAAAAGTGTGAGGTTGCTCAACCCGTTATTTATAGAGCACTTCAGATAAAGTTTAAGGAATGTTAATTGGGGAGGTTTATATAATGAGCCAAATGCTAATGATAAATGAAAAATATTTCTTGATAAATTTATATCCCTTTTTGAACATTGTTTCCCAAAGAAAATTACTGAATGTAACACCACACACTTTTCAAAGAAACCTTGGATTACTACAGGTATTAAAGTGTCTGCAGAAAGAAAAAGAAAACTGTATGAGACAGCAAGTGTTGTGTTGGCAGAAGAGCCAACACCGTGTTACTAGAGGAGGCAGAAATGCACGCATTTTAGCTCACGCAGTCTGGCGTGGGGAGAGAAGAACTATACTGACGTGAGGTCTGGAACATGACAAGGAATTAGAATTCAGAAAGTGGACGTAATTAGTTTGATACTTAACTTTAATCCATTAATGATGAATGTTGCTCTTGACGGTACACGATTCACAATATTGTCTGTTCAGAATTCATTCTAATTATTGAATATGGCGCCTTGCTAGGTCGTAGCAAATGACGTAGCTGGAGGCTATGCTAAACTGTTGTCTCTGCAAATGAGAGCGTATGTAGTCAGTGAGCCATCGCTAGCAAAGTCGGCTGTACAACTGGGGCGAGTGCTAGGGAGTCTCTCTAGACTAGACCTGCCGTGTGGCGGCACTCGGTCTGCAATCACTGATAGTGGCGACACGCGGGTCCGGCGTATACTAACGGACCGTGACCGATTTAAAGGCTACCACCTAGCAAGTGTGGTGTCTGGCGGTGACACCACAGCAAGAACTAGTAAAGATCCAGAAATAGTTTTACACTATAAAAATCATTGTAACACACTGAGAAAAGTTGTAAGGAAATCAAGAAATATGTATGTTAGAGAAGAAATTAACAACTCTGGCACTAAAATCAAATCAATACGGAATGTTGTTAGAAGGGAGACAGGAAAAGTAACCACTGGGGTAGGTAGTATTACCATTAAAGAGAATGAGACTGTCCTAACAAACAGTACACAAGTAGCTATTGCTGAAGTGTAAGCACAGGATGGCTTGCCACGAAGAGCAACAAAATGGGGTGTAGAATATTGTTGGTGTACCATTGTGCTGTGTGAATGCCAAGGGTGACAACCGGAGGCATCCTGATACGATAAGAAATGAAATAGCACCACAGACCACCACTTCTGGTTGTTGGGCCGCACAGTGGGTGACAGTCCGGTCGGTATCCCCATCACGGTTCGGGGCGTCTCCAGTTATGTCTGCTGTCTGGAATCTCATTGACTGGAGGAGACTCGTCTTCAGTGATGAGTCCTGCTTCAAACTGAGGCACCGATGATCAGCAAAGACGTGTCTGAAGATGTTCCGGACAGCGAAGGGATACCAACCCGGCTATAGCCCAATGTACGACCCGACATCCGGGAGTGATAGTCTGGGGTGTCATTTCATTTCATAGCAAGAGCCTTTTGGTTGTAATCTGTGGCACCCTTACAGCACAGCAGAATGTCGATGGTATTATATGCCCCGTTTTGTTGCCCTTCATGGCAAGCCATCTTGGGATTACATTTCAGCAAGATAATGTCTGCGCACACATGGTGAGAGATACACTTGTCAAACCCTAACTTGGCCAGTAAGGTCACCAGACCTCTTCCCAACTGAAAATGTTTTGAGCATTAGCTTGGTATTTTGCCAATTGGACAGAATCTGGAATGATATACCTCAGGAGGGCAGCCACAATCAATACCAAGCCAAATGCATTAAGACCAGAAGTGGGCCAATACTTTATTGACTTGCTCAATTTGTGAAGCTCTTTGTGTTGAATAAATCACCCAATTTTTCTGAAACTGTAATCATTTATTATGTACATTACATCCACCGATTTCTGTCTCATTTGGATAATTCCTTTGGGGCTTTTCTTTTTCTTTTTAGAGAGTAGAAATGTAGAAATGAGTTAGATGCACAACACTTTTAAAAATGCATGTAGATCAAGACTCAGACTGGAAAGACCATGTAACAAGACTCTTCAAGAGACTCATTTTGGCAAGTCCTGCTCTGCCAGTCATTTCAAAAGTGTGCATCTCAAAAGGTACTACAGTGGTTTACATTGTTTACTTCCAGTTCCTTGTATCTTATGGAACAGTTTTTCGGTTTATTTTTTATTTTTATTTTTTTTCGGGCTGGGGAGGGGAGGGGGGGAGGGCTAGGGGGCTAATAGTCAGTTAATTAAATCTTGACAAACAGCTCTACAAGGACACACTGCAAGTCCATATTTAAAAAAATTGTGTGTGCTTGTAGTATCCTCTCTATACATATACAAATGTTTATTGATGACAAGAGCTAAACTGGTAGACCAGCAAACTAATACTGAGGATTGGGCATACCACAGAACCTTAAAATTCCAACCACATTTATTCGAAAGTTATGTTACGTAATCAGAAGTATCCAGACACCAGGCTGAAAATGACTTACAAGTTTGTGGTGCCCTTCCTCGGTAATGCAGGAATTCAATATGGTGTTGCCCCACCCTTAACCTTGATGACAGCTTCCACTCTCACAGGCATACATTCAATCATGTGCTGGAAGGTTTCTTGGGGAATGGCAGCCCATTCTTCACAGAGTGATGCACTGAAGAGAAGTATTGATGTTGGTCAGTGAGGCCTGGCATGAAGTCGACATTCCAAAACATCCCGAAGATATTGTATAGGATTCAGTTCAGGACTCTGTGCAGGCCAGTCTACTACAGCAATGTTATTGTCATGTAATTACTCCGCCACAGGCTGCGCATTATGAACAGGTGCTTGATCGTGTTGAAAGATGCAATCGCCATCCCCGAACTGCTCTCCAAAAGTGGGAAGGAAGGAGTGCTTAAAACATTAATGTAGGCCTGTGCTGTGATAGTGCCATGCAGAACAACAAGGGGTGCAAGCCCCCTCCATGAAAAACACGACCACACCATAACACCACAGCCTCCGAATTTTACTGTTGACACTATACACGCTGGAAGATGACATTCACCGGGCATTCGCCATACCCACACCCTGCCATAGGATCGCCACATTGTGTACCATGATTTGTCATTCCACACAACGTTTTTCCACTGTTCAGTCATCCAATGTTTACGCTCCTTACACCAAGCGAGGCGTCATTTGGCATTTACCGGCATGATGTGTGGCTTATGGGCAACCGCTCAACCATGAAATCCAAGTTTTCTCACCTCCTGCCTAACTGTCATAGTGCTTGCAGCGGATCCTGATGCAGTTTGGAATTCCTATGTGATGGTCTGGATAGATGTCTGCCTATTACACATTACAACCCTCTTCAGCTGTTTGCGGTTTCTGTCAGCCAACAGACAAGGTCAGCCTGTATGCTTTCATGCTGTATGTGTCCCTTCACATTTCCACTTCACTATCATATTGTAAACAGTAGATCTAGGGATGTTTAGGAGTGTGAAAATCTCACATATAGACGTATGACACAAGTGACAGGCAATCACCTTACCACATTCAAAGTCTGCGAGTTCCTCGGAGTGCCCCATTCTGCTCTCTCACAATGTCTAATGACTACTGTGGTCACTGATATGGAATACCTGGCAGGAGGTAGCAACACAATGCACCTAATATGAAAAACATATGTTCCTGGCTGTGTCCAGATACTTTTGACCACATAGTGTACTTAAAATAGAGGGCAGATCTTTTGGCAAATCTGCTGTTGCCCTCTGGTCTGGAAATAAGACAGTTTAGTCAAATATGGTGCATGGTAACTTATACGCCACAAGCATCACACATTAGAGGGTGCTCTTGCCGGAGCAAGAAGCTGCACACTGTAGGGCTGTGGCCTATGTGAAGACGACTAAGGAGGACCTCATCCTGCCTGTGTGGCTGGAAGGAGGTACAACCTGGCATCGTTCTCTGCTTCACTTAATACAGCTTATTGCCTGCCACTTCCAGCCACTCCTTTTCCCACTGACACACGACTTCCTACCTCAATGGCGAGGCGATAATGTGCAGTGGGACGGCATACTGAACTGAGGGTCACTACATGCCTCCTTGTCTGCTACACCCACTCTTTCATTTTGTGCAATAGCCGCTTGCCCTGGCACCCAGCAGAAAGACACCCCCTTCCCCAGCCTTTCCAAGTGGAGGCTGTTCCTGTTGTTTATGTGATAAGAACAATGTACTTGTGCACTAAAGAATAATTTGTAAAAATTTAACTTGTTCTATATCCACAGATACATTCTCATATGGATCTGCAGAACTTGAAATAAATAAATAGATATGCTGGACTACTTTACTGGTTGGAACATGCATTGCACAGACTGAAGGGCACTCAGGGAGTTGGGACAGATGGGGCATTAGCATGCAAGACACATCTCACCTGCTCCAGCTCCCTCAAGACAGCTGATAACTCGGCTTCGAAGACAGTGAAGTCAGGAGGCAACTGATTCTTGAAGAATCGATCAGGGAAAACATCTGAGCAGCAGACAGAGTACCCTTGCTTAGATCCACCATAGAATACAGCTATGTAGGTGAGGTGTTCATTTAAATTGTCAGAAAATTAGGTATTAAAAACATTAGCAGAAGTGCAGTCTCTCCTGTAAATCTGAAACCACTCTGGGTCTCTGCAGAAGCCAGGGTGGCAGTTGGTTAAAACCCCAGATTTGAGCCCATACATGTCCCACACCGAGATACTCCAGCACGCACTTGATGAAGATTCCAAATGGTCTGATTGCCCGTGGACAATTGGTAAAGAGGTGTTCCATAGCTGGATGAGCAATCGTATGGTAAGCTGAGATATGGGAGTAGTGAGGAACTTACACACCTGACATACTATGAAAAGTTGCTGTCAGACGGTAAGCAGTGGTCTACCAGCCTCAGCATGGAGACTGGGTATGGGAACATCCTAATACCCTCACGGAGGACAGCGTCAGTGATCTTCAGGTAAGAAGACCTTGCTGACCAGTACTCTGTGCACCCATTGCCCAGCCATGACTGCGTGAAGGCCCAATAAAACTGGAGCAGACACACCCTGTCAGCTCCCCAGGACCTGTGGCTAAGACAGTTCAAGATGTCAAGTGCCTTATGGACCCTCACCTCGAGGCATGGTAACCACAACAATTTGAAGTAAAAAATGAGGCCCAGAAACATCACAAGCATTCTTTAAAAGTAAGAATAATGTCCCACATGCTCAATTCAGGTGAATTAAAAATACGAGAGAAAGATATAATGATCATGTACACACTTCTCTGTACAAATATAGAAACAGTATTTGCAACTGACTCCTCAAACCTCTTCACTGTATGTTGCAGATGACAACTTGCCATTGTGGTATTGGAGGAGATGCAGGAGACTGCAAAATTTTCCACAAATAAGGAGCATTGGACAGGAATCTGTACTGGGCAAAGAGGGTGACGGTTAAAACATTGCCCTGGGAAGCACCATTCTCCTGCACAAAACTATCTGACAGCACATCTCTGACTCTGTCCTAAAAAGGCATCTTGAGAGGGAGGACCAAATGGAGATGGAGAAGCAGCCACAGAAGTCTCAGTGACAGAGCTGACTGAGAATACTGGGCCTCCAAGTAGTGTCATATGCCTTACTGGTGCCACAAAAATATCCCTAGACAATGCTTATTCTGTAGGAAAGGCTGCTAGATTTCCATTTCTAGCAGTATCAGGTTGTTGACAGCTGACCAACATCACCTGAATCCACTCATAGAGGTTCTAAGAGGCTGACTGGTCTCATATATCCAGACCAGATGATGGTCGAACATGCACTCGTGGGTCTTTCCTACACAGTTCGTTAAGGTCATGCTCTGATAACTGCTGGCTCATGTTTGGTACTTTCCTGATTTGAGGAGAGGTGCCAAAATTGCCTCTCATCACGAGTTGGGAAACTAGTCTGTCAGACGTAAAGAACTAAAAATTCATAAGAGAATTTCCTTTGAACTATTTGCAAGTGTTGCAGAATGCAGTACTGTATTTTGTTGTGACTCAACACCAATCACAAGTGTTCACAAGGAGAGTGGACAGTTGTAGGAGTCTGCATTGGTGGAGCAGAAGTCCAACTTTACTGTCTCCACGGTGGCGCGGTAATGACGGAACACTGGATCCTGACCAGCAGCAGTGGTAGTCAGTGCAAAATGCTCTGCCATTGTCAGTGCAATGTCTCCTGGTGTTGTTTGGAGACACCCTGTTTCAACGATGCCACTATAGGTAAACAACTGCCTTTACTGGGAGTCCTGATGGCTTTCCATAGTGGTCTAGAATCGTTGATAGAGTCCAGGAGTGCTTGCAGTTGGAAGAAACCACAAGTCACACCCGTCTATAAGAAGGGCTGTAGAAATGATCCACAACACCACTGTCCAGCACCCTTGACACCAATTTGTTGTAGAATCTTATATCATATTCTAAGCCAAACATAATGAGGTATACTGAACAGAACGGTCTACTCATGCCATCCAATACGGATTCAGAAAATGCTGAGCATGTGAAACCCGGCTTTCACTTTTCACACATTACATCCTGAAAGTGCTGGAACAAAGCAGTCAGCTAGATGCAATATTTCTGGAAAGCATTTGACTCAGTATCACATTTACACTTATCAGCAAAAGTGAGACAGTATGGGGTATCGAGCAATATTTGTGACTAGACTGAGGATTTTTTGGTGGAAGGATGCAGCAAGTTATCTTGGATAGAATGGTCTACAAATATAGAAGTAGCTTTCGGTATGCCCCAGAGAAGCATTTTCGGACACTTGCTGTTAGTTATGTATATTAATGACCTTGCAGAAAATATTAATAGTAATCTCAGACTTCTCACGGATAATGCAGTTAGCAATAACGAAGTACTGTCTGAAAGAAGCTGAATAAATATTCAGTCAGATCTTGATAAGATTTCGGAGTGCTGCAAACATTGTCAACTGGCTTTAAATGTTCAGAAATGTAAAATTGTGCACTTCACAAAAAAAGTAGTATCCTATGACTGTAATGTCAGTAAGTCACAGTTGGAATTGGCCAACTCCTACAAATAGGTGAGTGAAACACTCTGTAGGGATATGAAGTGGAATGATCACATAGGCTTCATTCCTGGTAAAGCAGATGGCAGGCTTTGGTTTATTGGTAGAATGCTGGGAAAATGAGAGCAATCCGCAAAAGAGACTGCTTACAAATCACTCATGTGACCCATCTATAACAAACAGGACTAACAGAGGATATTGAACATAAATAGGAAGAGAAGCATGAATGTTTACAAGTTAGTTTGACCTGTGGGAATATGTCACAGACATGCTGAAGAAACTGAACCATTGACAGATTCTTGAAGATAGACATAAACTATTCCAAGAAGGATACTTACAAAGTTTCAAGAACTGGCTTTAAATTATGACTTGAGAAATACACAACAATCCCCTAAATATTGCTCCCATAGGATTTGTGAGGGCTAGATTAGATAAATTATAGCATGCAAAGAGGCATTTAAATATACATTTTTCCTGTGCTCCATGTGTGAATAGATCTGAAAAAGACCCCAATAATTAGTACAAATGAAACCTACCCTCTGCCATACGCTTCAAAGTAGTTTCCAGATATAGATGTAGATAAAAAGGCCATGGCCAACTTCCTGTCCTATCCTCACCTAATCTGATGGTAGATTTCTCTAATGTATCTAATATATCCTATACTGCTGTCCCAAATGGTCATAGAGTAAACAAATGAATGAAATGAAATAAAATGAATTAGCAAATATGCTACAGCTAGTGTGTGGCAGGTGCCCCAGAGATTATTTACTAATGGTTACATCACCTAGCAGTCACACACTTTCATGGTATGAAGCTGAAAATGAGGTTGAACTACACGTTTGTACTAACCTATCTACAAGATCTAGGTGGTTAAGCGAAGATCCTCATTCTCAAGGAAACAAAATGTTCTTCTGTTTTGTACAAGGGCAGTTTCTGAGGTATGCCAAGAGCTTATTGTGACATTTACGAGTCCAAAATACAGATAGCTTATCTTTACCAAACATAGTCCCCAGGCACTTAGAAACACAGACGGCGCAAGTAATTAGCCTTGATTTTACAAGTCTGACCACATGACAAGTAGTACTCTCTTCTGGTAATAACCTCTAAGCCAGAGATGAGCCTCATTAAAATGCAGTTACATGGGTTATTGAACATATAGATAATTATTATGATTGTAATGGATTGTTCTGTTTCATACAGAAAAGCTAAAAGTTCTAAGCCAACCAACAGAAAAAGATATTTGAAATAAGCTTTAAAAAAGGTAATCAAAATTATGAATCAGATAGCTCCCACACTGTACTCCCCTTTCCCCAAATACGAAGCGAGTTTTACTAGTTTATGAGAAGCATTGTCGAACATGGAAAGGTTTATATTTCTGTGCTGGTACATTACTTGTTCTGGGCTGTAGGGAGGAGCGAGATTTTACATCGATATCAAACTATCAAAATTATGGTTTGCCCCCGGGCTCTTTTAATTACTTCTGGTAAATGTCTGCTCAGTCTCTAATGCCCTTGGTACCAGTATAAAGTTTAAACTTTAACATCCTTCTCTTCTTACAGATACATTAATAAAAAAAAGACATGCCTACCTAGATAAATATGTAACTTATACAATATTTGCAGTAGCTGGTATGAAAAAATGTATTTTCGTGTTTTATTTCCTTTTATGAAAAGCATCTTTTGCCAACAGGGCGCACACAGCGCTCTAATAAAGTGATACCAGACATTTTTGTTCCAGGTTTTTTGAAATGAATGGGTTTTAAATTACCATACAATTATCGTTAATCAGTACATGAATGTCAAAAATCGCGAATATTTTTGATTTTATACAAAGATTAATAATTATTGTTGTCGGGGTTATAACATTATCCAACAGCTGAAATCTACGCTCGCTTAAGTCACAATAGAAGCAAATAAAGCGGTATATTAGAAACGAGAACTTATCGTCGAATTAACATGCTACAGGTAATAATAAAAATGGTTTTTCTCTGTGAGCCACGATATCACTCTTTCAGTAATTCAACCCGAGCACTGCTGAGCTTTCACTTCTTTCCACATTATTTAACAATTCCACAGCACGATGTACTAACCAAATACTGCCAAAATAATGATCAGAAAGATTTCATTTCTGCCTTGAATAATCCCTGAAATCTGTCAATAGTTGATGCATTGACAAGCCAATAGGCAGTGATTCTACTTAGATTTGCTTGTCATATGTGATAGCAATTGAGGGGTTTTGCTTACAGCATGACGCCATTTTGGCGCAAGAATAAAATGTGGGGCTAAGTACCTTTATTTGGAGTGTCTAAACGAATAAAAAATTCTGGAAAAGTATGCGAAGGCTGTAAACAAGTTTCCTCCATTGACGAAAACACGTAGTTTTCAAGGCCACCTAAATTGATACATCGATATACTGTTGTTTACTCAGGATTACGCCGCGTGCTGCCTCTGGTTTATCCCGTTAGAAATAGGTTTTATTTTTGTGAAATGCATCACATAATTAATAAAAAATAGTCTATATCGTTGGTAATATTGACACTGTGTTGCCTTGTTATTTTAGCATCCGGTAGGCTGTAGATATGTGCAAAAAGTGTTAAGGAAAAAAAGTGCGCCATATTGCCTGTAGCAAAGTGCTGTGTTTGTCTGCAGTGTGTTGTGAAATGTGTGTTGTTTGTACGTCTGTGAAGTACTTAATGGTTTTAGAAGCAATAATAAAGTTTACAAATTGATGAATCATAATTTGGACAAAATGTTTATACCGTATTTATACGATTATTGCGTGCGACTATTCTGGACACATTGTTCAGTGAGATCAAATTAAATTTTTTAGCAGAGCAAGCGGAATTCATGAAGATTAGACGTAAGCGAAATGTGTAGTACAATGCCCCTGACTTTCAGCTTTTGTAAGTGCTTCGTGGAGCTGGACGTCGCTCATATTCCATTGGATGGCTACAGAATTAGAGACGAGCGACTTCATAGTCGCAGGCAGGTTAACAGTAATGCGACGTTCAGGCAGCTGTAAACAGTTTCGTGTGTTTCACACTGAAAAAGCCCATACGAAGTCCACATAGAAAGGAAAATTGCTTTCTAGTGGAAATGTGTGTTTAAAATAAATCAAATAAATGGAGACTTTTGTTAAAAGATATCCTTTACTTTATATCTGTTTACCTCCCTGAGGCCTAATTTGTGTTCAGGGCCTATTTAAGTACAAATATCCCCACCGTTCAGGTATTAAGTGCCAAAGCCTCACAGAGACACTGTGCTATGATCAATGTGACGTTAAGGCAGTCTGTTAATAGCATTTGTAAGAGCAGGACGAAAACTCGTCAGAAGCAATGGTTGGCAGCTGGTGCATCAAGTCTACATTCCTGGTCGTCGCATGCTTCTGTTTCGGTAAGCTGTAAGGCGCCTCTATGTGTACCTAATAACATTCTACTCTACCCATTCTACGTCCAATCTAGTTTAAATCTGAGATAGTTGCAAGGTGGTAGGTACTTGGTTCAGTGGTGTCAAAACTGTGCAGTTTTAAATGACTGACAGTACTATTATTTGCAATTTTGAAATTTGTTTGAAGAGATGTTTTGCAGCGGAGACGTTAATGCTGTGCTTTCAGTGTAAGCCTTTAAAAAAAACTGCTCAAGTGGGTTGTTAAACGAAAGACAACTTGTTGGATGCAGAAGTTTCTTGCTGCTTGTTGACATTGTTTACTGTGTCAGTTCTTTGAAAATATAACAGTATGAGTTCTCCTAGAAGCAATGAGTATCAGACTTGTTTCTGTTTTTATTTATCAAGGGCATTCGTAATCATTAAACGTGTTTCACTAGTAGGCCTGCTGTTGACATTGTGAAGACTGTATATTTAATATGGAGTGAATGTAGACCTTTGTGTATGTCACAGATTGTTCTCTTACCACAGTCTTTATTTCGTTTTCACACAAAGTTTTCACCTTCCAACGTAACGTAAACATTGGTCCATGCTACGGAACAGCCTCACATTACAGTCAAGATTTCGAGTGGGGACACTATCACACTCTAACCCTATTCAAAAGTAAGATTTTGTTAAATGATTAATATGAACAAAATTATCCAGGTGAATGTGAGTTGTTTGATATCGACTCACAACTAGTCCATATAGCTTCATCAAACATCTAAAAGTCTAACCTTGACTAAAGGAAATTTTGAATGTTTAATATGATTTAGTATCTGCACAGGTAAGTGACAAGCTACATGTCAAAAGATTTGGAATTCAATCTTCAGTTGGTTCTTAGGTTGTTGTGGCACTTGCTGCACCTTTCATCTTTGGATGTCTTTTCTTGCCTGAGTTGAAAGTTGCACCATGGTTCAAGTCCTTTGCCACTGTAAATGCTCTGTTGAATGATAGGTAAGCCAGTGTGCAAGTTGGAGGCAAGGAAGCCTTTCCTACATTCAGTAAGAACAGTGCCTACCAAAGCATGATTGTGTTCAATCCAATCTTCAGATTATGTTAGTGTTACTATTGATAACTTTCAAATCTTTTAAAATTATTCAAATACTAGTACATCAGTACTTTGTTTTAAAATTAGTTGCCATCATCAGAAGTTATAGCTATTGGACATAAACCTCTATCCATACATAACTTTGCCTCTTTTAATAGATTTTAATATATCCACCTAAATAGTGAATGTGCTATAATAAGCAAACAACTGTTCAAAAATATGATTAGAGGGTTGGTGGCTTTTGTACTGTTGTGCAAGACACGAATTTGTAGAGATTGTAAATGGAGAATTGGAACTGTTGTTTACGTACAATATAAAGTGCCTGTCATGGGTATAATTACAGAAGCAGTTGATCATAACTGCATGTCTGTGGTATTGTGTAGTTTTTGCACATCAAGATGTGATCTACAGAATACTTTATGTGAATGAACTAATGATTGTTTTGTGGCCACTAAAGTATTTTTAGATTCTAACTAGAACTACCTGTGCATACTGCTGTTTTTATTTTAATTTAAAATATTGAGAAACTCAAATCAGGGGCTTGTGATGGCCATCTATCTTTGAAATTACTTATGTAACATGGTGACAACATCTCACACCGCCACACTGTCTGTATTGTACATTGCATCAGGACAATAAATTTTTCGTTTGCACACATAAGACGTTGATCATTATGCTGTGACAGCTGGTGGGATTTTGCAGTTTGTTTTCCTGGCTGCCAATTTGTGGATATAGCATTGACATATTCATCCTGAAAAAGAAAATGTATATATTTTCTACCTAATTCAGTCAGTCGAGGAACTGTTTCCTTAAGTGGCCTTTTTATTGTAATGCAGGTCAGTAGGTAGGCCTTAAATAGAAGAGGATATCAAATTGTTAGAAATATATCCCATATATCAAGTTCATTATAACTACTGCAATATGGAAGATTGCATCAAATGAAAACTAAATTAAGAGTCTTGTATAATTGTTAGTGAAATGTGCATACATTGCATAAAGGACATATTGTGTACATTATGTGTAGCAGACACAAAGTGTTTGATAAATAATACGTGTTGTTTTGCAAATTGCTCTGCCCTTGATCCCAATGGTGTGCATGGAGTGTGTGTTAGTGGTTGGGTTGCATGGGGCAAGTTTTACGGCAAGGAGTATTGCATGGGTAGGAAACTTGGGATGAGGATAATGGTTGGAGAATGTCATAAGGATTGACAGTGATGATGTGGGAGTTAGGAGGGTGACATTGGGTGATGTGTGTGGGGCAGGATCATATCTCATTTCAGAAGTTGACTTCTCATAGTAGCCTTTCTCATGGTACTCCCCCCCCCCTTTCGTGTGTGTGTGTGTGTGTGTGTGTGTGTGTGGGCAGGTGGGCGCGCGCGCGCTAGGTGTATTCTCAATGGAGTGAAACATAGAGTATTGGAAGTGTGTGCTCTACCATTTGATCTTTTTAATTCCATACCTGTTGCTGTAGCTTACCTTCCGACAACTAGCAAACTGGGAGTGCTATACACAAAGTACCAACTTCTTGTGAAAGATACAAGAAATGATTCCTTTCACTTGTGTATGATAGAGCCTACATTGTGAATTTTTTTCATGGTGTATTATACAACAGTACAATTGTTAACACATATACTCACACAAAAAGCAGTGCTATATTTTCACTGGTCACTCCAGAAGGCAGGTGACTGACAGAAATAGATACCTGTTGGTTTTGGCTGGTGATGTATTGCATGTTACATTTTTTTCCTGTTCTTGTTATTGATGCCTCGAAATTTGCCGGTGTTAGTAACTGAAATGTATCAAACCACAATGTGAACGTGAGAGTTTTCATATAGGCTACAGTCTAGATCTAGACCAGAGCCAGTCATGGTGATGTTTCTCTACTGCTCATGGGTTGGCAATACGCCAGCTTCATGTAGCTATTTGGATAATTTCATGTAACCAGTGAGAGACGAGAAAAGAGGCCAAAATTGAAACTTTTCACGTCAACCAAGAGGTTTACGTTAGGTTGGAAGTTGATGATTTGGTGGCATCGTGGCAGAACCGAGGAACGGGTCAGGTATAATGAAGCTGACTGATCTGTAGTATAGCTCCAGGTCTAGGCTTTGCTGGGAGATAATTTGGTTTTGCGTTGGTGAAGTCAACAAATATGTCATGTGAAAAGAAGCATTCTGTGGGAATGAAAGTTGTGGTGACAGACTGATTCGTAGCATGGCCTGAGGTCTAGATAAGTTTGTAAGATGATAATTGGGTTAAGAGTTGGTGAAGTCATGACTGTGTCACCTAAGAAGGAACTTGGAATGAAGGTTGTGGTGTCGAACAGAAATGTAGTGTTGCCCGATCCCTAGGTTAGATTCAGAGGTGACTGTTGAAGCCAATGAATGGGAATACAATATCTTAGACTCGGCGAGGAGATGATCTACAGCGTAGCGCAAGTTCTGGGTTGAGTTGTAAGATGACAGTTCGGTTGTGAGTTGGCAAAGTGGTATCAGACTGGACAGTGATTGCATATGAGAGATAGTGTGACATCATTCTTGAATAGTGCTCATGTGTGGGAACCTCAGCAAATGAAAATTAAGGAAGAGGTCAAAAGTACAGTATCGCCATGTTTTCTGTTCAGATTATAACACACCAATGTAGTCAGTACCAAAGTTTTTTTAGCACTTTCCCAGGGAGTTTAATTTGTGTTTTCAGATGAAAGGTGATGACACTGTGAAACATTATTTGAGAAGTTATGAGACACAATATTTCAATTAGGCTGTTAAACAATTTTACCGCCTCCAATCTGAATTTAATGTAGAGTTCACATGACAAGGGAAGAGCCTGGTGTTTACGTGGTGACCTCCACTTGTTCCATGTACATATCAAATGGGAAAGGGAGGCTTATAAAATACATATTCCTAACATTGGCAGAATGAGGCCACTGTATAGTATAATGAACTTGGGAAAGACAAATACTGCAAGTATATAGTGCCATCACAAAGGGAACTTGAAGTATCTCTGAAAGTGCAGTTGCACGTAAACCTTACAAATACGATGACATACTTCGATGTATGTTACACTGTATAAAGAATGATTAGCTTGATTGTTTACTATATTCCATCAAGGAACAGCTGGATGTTCCAGTTACACATTATTAAAACTTTTATTCCTTTTAATATAAGAATAATTTTATAAAATTATCTGGCCAATACCATAGAATTCTCTGGTGGGATTGGGCTTTGAAAAGGAAAAATTCTTGTTATTGTACATCTCTTTTTATTTATGGGTTAACAGCTACTACTATTGTTACGGAAAACCAAATTGTAAATTGGACTACTGTAGTGCCTTCTGGTGAGCTAACGATGTAGTGTTGCGTTTACTTGACATTGTAGTCTGTATTCAGTTGTGGTATGAGCACGAACACTGGCAGTTCACACATTGATCTTATGTTTTGTACACACAGTTTTTTTTAATTATATTATGCTTATGTCCAATGTGTTCCACGATCCTTATACATACATTTGTGCTATAACACGATTCAAAATGCAGATGGCAGAGATTGTATGAATTGTAAAGTTGAAAGTACATAACTTCCCGTATGTATGGGCAAGCCAACTCTATTTGGTTATATCCTGTCAATATGGTTCTGTCCTTGCAGGTCCGAAGATGGTAACATAGTATATATTTGGTTTCAGTTCTTTTGGACATGACCGAAAGAACACTCATAATTTTGATCCAGCAGCCATTATGAATTAAGACACAAAGTAGTTAGACATGGGTGCATGTGGCTTTTGAGTGAAATGAATGGGGCAAGTTGAAAATTTATGCTGGGCTGGGATTCGAACCTGGGTTTCCTGCTTACCAGGCAGATGCTCAGACTACCAAGCCATCCACACACAATCGTCATTGCCACTGCATGAACTATCCTAGCATGATATATATATATATATATATATATATATATATATATATATATATATATATATATATATATTGCAACTGCACGGAGTACTCTAACACATGTGTGTCGTTATGACCAGCAACCTGCTATCGATATTAACCCATCTAGGCGATAGCATCACCACCTGCTGAGGAATGACTGCTAGTCAGACACACACACAGTGCATGTAGTATCAGTAAGCTTACTGTCTGTGTGTCGGACAGGGAAGGTGCACAATCGTAATTTGACCGAGGACAGATTGTGGGCTGGGAGGCTATGCATGAGCATTTTGAAAACTGCACAACCTGTTGGGTTTTCGAGAAGTCCTGTGGTGAGTGTCTTCAACATAGGGAGTGACCAAGGTTAAACTACGTCCAGACGTAAAAGAGGACAGATGGCAAAATGTGGTGAAAGTAACATCGGACTTTAATTGTGGGTGGAGTACAAGTGTGTCTGAACCCGCAGTACACTGAAGACTCCTAGCGATGGACCTCCATAGCCTACGACCCATTCACATGCCGATGTTAACACAACATCGACAACTACGACTGAATGGGCGCGTCGCCATGAGCACTGGACGTTGGCGCAGGGGCAGTGTGTTGCGTGGTCTGATGAATCCCAATACCTTCTTCATCATTCTGATGGGAGGGCATGAACCCATTTTCTTCGAGGGGAATAACTCCGTGACACATGTACTGCGAGACCGTGACACGGTGGTGGTGGCTCAGTTGTACTCTGGGGAACATTTATGTGGACAGCCGTGGGTCCAGTGGAGCTCCTGCAAGGCACCACGATGGCCAAGGCGAATCGTACTGTGGTTGCAAACTATGTATGTGCCTTCATGGCGATTGTGTTCCCCAACGGCAGTGACATTTTTCAACAAGATAATGTGCCATGTCATAAGGCCAGGAGTATAATGGAAAGGTTCGACGAACACAGTGACAAGCTCCAATTGATGCGCTGGCCCCCTCTAGCTCGGCAGATCTGAACCCGATCGAACAGATCTGCGATGTGATTGAACGTGGCATCAGAGCTCATTTCTCCTCTCCCTGGAATTCGTGGGAATCAGGTGACTTGTGTGTGCAGATGTGGTGCCAGCGCACTGCAGTGACCTACCAAGGCCTTATTGCTTCCATGCCATGATGCATCGCTGCTATTATCCATGCCAAAGGTGGACATAGAAGCGATTATTAAGCAGGTGGTTATAAAGTTCTTGCTGATCTGTGTGTGTGTGTGTGTGTGTGTGTGTGTGTGTGTGTGTGTGTGTGTGTGTGTGTGTAAGGTGAGGCAGCCAATGGTCTCTTCAGTGCAGATGCATACCAAGCTCGAACTTTTTTGTGAATGTGTGAAATGCCATGAGTAATGAGGGTAACGGATAAGGAGCACTATATTTCTAGTGTTTGGATAAGTTGAGACTTTTGGTCTGGAGGGAGATGTGCTAAGATAGTCTATGCAGTTGCTGTGACCACTGTATCCAGATGGCTCAGTGGTCAGAGTGTCTGCGTAGTAAGCAGGAGACCCAGGTTTAAATCCTGACCCCTAACAAGTTTTCCAGATTCCCCATTCATTTCAGTCTGTGCCCACTCGGAGCCAATGTCTGTAATTCCTCTGCGTCTTAATGATAACATGGTCTTACTGAAACTGGTCATCTAAATAAATATTTTGCTAGTGATCTTGGCTGTTTGGATTTTTTCCCGCGTTCATTGTATATAATGCCCTCTGGTATGCTAATACAGTGATATTTAAACTTTCCATTGTGACAGAACACTGCAGCGCAGTCATATGATATGTTGGGCCAGGGAATCTCCTAAATGAATTCACTTTCCCAGTGGCACTGTGGACACAGATGTTACAGATCACAGTTCTGCTGGACGGTGATGACAGTAAGCTGTGATCCTGGCAGAAACATGCCTCCCATCAGAATGAATTTTTCACTCTGCAGCTGAATATGTGCTGATGTGAAACCACCTGGCAGATTCAAACTATGTACTGGACTGAGACTCAAACTCGAGACATTTACCTGTCGTGGGTACCCTGTTACAGAATGAAAAATTCACTCTGGAAACATCCACCACTCTATGGCTAAGCCGTATCTCCACAATATCCTTTCTTCCAGTAGTGCTAGTCCCACAGGAGAACTTCTGTAAAGTTTGAAGTTTGGAAGGTAGGAGATGAGGTAATGGCGGAAGTAAAGCTTTGAGAATTGGTTGTAAGTTGCGTTTGGACAGTTCAGTAGGCAGAACACTAGCCTGTGAAAGGGAGAGGTCCCGAGTTCATCTTCGTGCGTCATACGGTTTTGATCTGGCAGGATGTTTCGTACCTCCTGTCCAATAGATGTTCATATACCACGTGCAGCTGAGGATGGGACTGGTAACTTCAAAACTGATCTTGAAACAACAACAAAAATTGAAGATTATTTTTGCAATCAGGGGCAAATTTATTCCTAATTTCCATTAATACCTTGACTTGCCACATGCATACACAGGATGTCTAAAAATACAGTATGTAACTTCCAGTAGCATATTCTGCCAGGAACCAGAGATCAATCTCCACAATTTTTTATGACTGTAAGTTGATCCTGTGGTGAACTTGGGTTGGTAGACAGCGATGTGCATAAAGGTTAGGTGGCTGTGTTGCCGCTAAAACACGTTAAAGGACAGAGAAATTCGGGAAAATTTCGAAAAAACGTGTAAATGTATTAAAGGGAGTGGTGTTGTGGTGAAAGATTACGAAAATGGGGCTAACAATTGTCTGACGAAGAAATAATGACGTTAAAACCTGTGGGGAGCGGCTGAAAATGATCAGTGATGTGCGAAAAACGGAAGTGGAAATAAAGTGAAAGTTATTGGAACTAGCCGAAATGGTTGTTTAATACGTCAAAGCAGCTGTTATTGAACTAAAAACGGTGGATTTTAGTTAGCGGTAGTGTTGAAAGCGGCAACACAGCCACCTAACCTTTATGCACATCACTGTCTACCAACCCAAGTTCACCACAGGATCAACTTAACCAACACTTTTTTGCCTTTTTTCATACCAGATCTCCAGTTGCTTTCTAGTTCACCTTTATCTCTCCCCATATATTTTTATCTTTCATTTTCATTTCAACCTTCATTTTCATTTCCACCTTCTAATACCATGTCACCCTCACAACACCCCCACAATGACCCCATTAAGTTTTATTTACATTCCCTCCGCAAACATGCCTTCACCCTAGCCAGATTACGCTCGCATATTTTATTTTCTCAGGCTTGTCTGACATTTGGCATAACCCCCGAAGGCCTCACACTTAAAGTTCTCATCTCTGGCTGCAACCCTTCTCTCCATCAGTCCCTATACCAGTTCCAAACTGAACAATCCATTGCCCTCACCCACCTAATCCTTCACCTACACATCAACTCAGCCAATGAACACACCCGTCAACTCCTATCCTTAATAAAAGTCCTCAATCTTTCCTCTCCCACATCCACACCGGGTATTCAGAGCATCCTCCTACAGGCCAACCGCAAATTAGAACAGCATGCCACCCTTCACCTCAAAAAACTATCCAATCTCCTGGTTTCCCACCTCCGGAAAGGCAACTCACTCACCCTTCACAACCTTTCCAGCAAACCTCAACCACCTCTCATTGCACACAAACCCAGTCTCTCCCATCTATTCAATCTCCCACTTCCAGCTCCACTCCCTCCAAAACCTCAAAATTCCAATCAACACAATTTGGTACCACAACACCCTAATTCAGTAGTTAACCTTTCCTCCAAACCTCTCTCCCAATCCGAAACCTCTGTCCTATCCAAAGGCCTCACCTTCAGCCCCACTCCCAGATTCAACCAAACAGCCCTCGTCAAAGATTTACTGTCCTACACTCGTACTCTCTGCTGGAAGTATCACTTTGCCACGAAGAAAAATGATCCTAATCCTACCCCTAATGATCCAACTCCTCAAGACACTATCCAAATTGAACCCTGCCTGGAACAGTTCCGTCCTCCGTCACAGCGGGACCCACCTCCTCTTCCTCAAACTCACCCTCTCCAAACCTTCCAGGAATTTCTGACTTCCAGCCTTGCCTCTCAATCCTTCTTAAAAAACCTTAATCCTACTCCCAACATCACCACTGCTGAAGCCCAGGCTATCCGTGATCTGAAGGCTGACCGGTCCATCGTCATTCTTCCGGCGGACAAGGGTTCCACGACCGTGGTACTTGATCGTCGGGAGTATGTGGCTGAGGGACTGCGTCAGCTTTCAGACAACACCACATACAAAGTTTGCCAAGGTAATCCCATTCCTGATGTCCAGGCGGAGCTTCAAGGAATCCTCAGAACCTTAGGCCCCCTACAAAACCTTTCACCTGACTCCATCAACCTCCTGACCCCACCGACACCCCGCACCTCTACCTTCTACCTTCTTCCTAAAATTCACAGACCCAATCATCCCGGCCGCCCCATTGTAGCTGGTTACCAAGCCCCCACAGAATGTATCTCTGCCTACGTAGATCAACACCTTCAACCCATTACATGCAGTCTCCCATCCTTCATCAAAGACACCAACCACTTTCTCGAACGCCTGGAATCCTTACCCAATCCGTTACACCCAGAAACCATCCTTGTAACCATTGATGCCACTTCCTTATACACAAATATCCCGCACGTCCAGGGCCTCGCTGCGATGGAGCACTTCCTTTCACGCCGATCACCTGCCACCCTACCCAAAACTCTTTCCTCATTACCTTAGCCAGCTTCATCCTGACCCACAACTTCTTCACTTTTGAAGACCAGACATACCAACAATTAAAGGGAACAGCCATGGGTACCAGGATGGCCCCTTCGTACGCCAACCTATTCATGGGTCGCTTAGAGGAAGCCTTCTTGGTTACCCAGGCCTGCCAACCCAAAGTTTGGTACAGATTTATTGATGACATCTTCATGATCTGGACTCACAGTGAAGAAGAACTCCAGAATTTCCTCTCCAACCTCAACTCCTTTGGTTCAATCGGATTCACCTGGTCCTACTCCAAATCCCATGCCACTTTCCTTGATGTTGACCTCCACTTGTCCAATGGTCAGCTTCACACGTCTGTCCACATCAAACCCACCAACAAGCAACAGTACCTCCATTACGACAGCTGCCACCCATTCCACATCAAACGGTCCCTTCCCTACAGCCTAGGTCTTCGTGGCAAACGAATCTGCTCCAGTCCGGAATCCCTGAAGCATTACACCAACAACCTGACAACAGCTTTCGCATCCCGCAACTACCCTCCCGACCTGGTACAGAAGCAAATAACCAGAGCCACTTCCTCATCCTCTCAAACCCAGAACCTCCCACAGAAGAACCACAAAAGTGCCCCACTTGTGACAGGATACTTTCCGGGACTGGATCAGATTCTAAATGTGGCTCTCCAGCAGGGATACAACTTCCTTAAATCCTGCCCTGAAATGAGATCCATCCTTCATGAAATCCTCCCCACTCCACCAAGAGTGTCTTTCCGCCGTCCACCTAACCTTCGTAACCCCTTAGTTCATCCCTATGAAATCCCCAAACCACCTTCCCTACCCTCTGGCTCCTACCCTTGTAACCGCCCCCGGTGTAAAACCTGTCCCATGCACCCTCCCACCACCACCTACTCCAGTCCCGTTACCCGGAAGGTGTACACGATCAAAGGCAGAGCCACGTGTGAAAGCACCCACGTGATCTACCAACTGACCTGCCTACACTGTGACGCATTCTATGTGGGAATGACCAGCAACAAACTGTCCATTCGCATGAATGGACACAGGCAGACAGTGTTTGTTGGTAATGAGGATCACCCTGTGGCTAAACATGCCTTGGTGCACGGCCAGCACATCTTGGCACAGTGTTACACCGTCCGGGTTATCTGGATACTTCCCACTAACACCAACCTATCCGAACTCCGGAGATGGGAACTTGCTCTTCAATATATCCTCTCTTCCCGTTATCCACCAGGCCTCAATCTCCGCTAATTTCAAGTTGCTGCCACTCATACCTCACCTGTCATTCAACAATATCTTTGCCTCTGCACTTCTGCCTCGACTGACATCTCTGCCCAAACTCTTTGTCTTTAAATATGTCTGCTTGTGTCCGTATATGTGTGGATGGATATGTGTGTGTGTGTGTGCGAGTGTATACCTGTCCTTTTTTCCCCCTAAGGTAAGTCTTTCCGCTCCCGGGATTGGAATGACTCCTTACCCTCTCCCTTAAAACCCACATCCTTTCGTCTTTCCCTCTCCTTCCCCTCTTTCCTGATAAGGCAACAGTTTGTTGCGAAAGCTTGAATTTTGTGTGTGTGTTTGTGTTTGTTTGTGTGTGTGTCGACTTGCCAGCACTTTCATTTGGTAAGTCACATCATGTTTGTTTTTAGATATAAAGTTATGATTTGTTAGATATCTGAAATGTTGCTGTGGTAATGATATTTGTGAAAATAGGTCCTTCTCTTTGACAAATTCTTACCTAAAAGTGAAACTCAATAATGCTGTAGTAATGCAATATGTCATTCTTACGTAAGATTGAAAGTTGAACCTATCAACACTGTGTGTCAGTATACCTCTACAGCCATCACAGAATTTGTAATTGTGCGGTCAACAAATGTAGGTCTTATGTAGGTACCTGAAAATATCCTAAGGCCAAATTTGGAAAAAAAAAAACTGTTAGTGGTAGTATGGAATGGCTTGAAAATGATGTCCAACCATGAACCAAGTTCAATATGTAATTGTGCAAATATGGCATTAAGATATTCCAACATATACAGCTTTGAGTCGCATTAGAAAGGTACATGTGCTCTTTTCAGTTTGTTTGAATACTAAATTATCTTACTGTAGTAAAGGTTTGTTGGTAGAAGTTGTTGTTTTGCGCCTTAAATATTTTAATTCTGACAAGCAAGCTTGGCACTGCTAAATATGTATGGGAATTAGCTATGTGTCCTAATATCCTCTCCCCCCCCTCCTTCATCTCCGCCCCCACCGTTCTCTCCATCTCCCCACCCCATCCCCATATCTCTACCTGTTTCCTCTTCCTCACTTTTCTGACTTTGGGTCAAAAGTCATTTAAAATGAATTACTAGATCAGTTGGGATCATTGGGGTATGGGAGCTGCTGGATGTGTGAGGACAGTAGCTTCAATGAGAGTATTTCACATAGTTTTAATCTGCGAATGGTAGGGTGATGTAGTTTTGGACGATTCAGATTCCTTAGTAATATTCTAATCATCAGCTGATGAGCCATAAATTCAACTTTTCTGTTTTGTGTTAAAACCGACAGCGAGAAAGGAAATTAATCAGATAATTGTTCTGTATACAGTTTTTGTTTAATCTTACATATAAGGAGAAGGAATAAATATATGTGAAACAATTTATTTAATCTCTGTATGTCCATCTTTTCATAGATGGTTGCGGGACACGGCTGTTCGATACAGGATCTCAAATTAAACACCTTTCAGCCCTCCAGTTACCGAATTTATTGTATTTTGTTACCAGTTTCGCTGATTTAGTATGCCATCTTCAGGCCCCCGACCGATGTGTAGGAAGATTCCATCTCGAATCTGATTGAAACAGGGGCCAGCAATACTGGTATCAATAGATTTCTGCTTGCTATAGCTATACCTTCAACCATCATCTGCTGAACTGTCAGCAATTAAAATAAGTTTGGAAACTGGATAGCTGAAAGGTGTTTAATTTGACATTTGACCTCCTGACAATTTATTTAATGGTTTAAATGCCCTGCTACTGTTGTTAAAATTGACAAAATTGTAAATGTGCACAGCGAAGTACACTAGAGCAGTTTCTTGCTCGCCGTTGGTTTTAGCAGAAAGCCTGTACATGTTATTTAAAAAACAATGTGTACAGTAGTACTGTGTAAAAATTTGAAGTAATTTGGTTAATAGCTTTTCAAGATTTTTGGAAACAATATTAAATATTGTTTATGTATGTAGATATTTGACATTAATCGGTCAAGAATTTTTTGAGATCTTTGGTAACAGTGTTTCCCATTCATACAATACACTAGAAAAATGCGTAGCCAGTGTCCTTGTGAATGTTTATTAGAACACTGCGTAAAAATTTGAAACAAATTGGTCAAAAACCTCCAAGTTTTTGGCACCACTGTTATATAACATCTTGTATTTATTATAGGCGCATAGATTTGGGCTCCAGGAAGTAGTAGAAGTGACTAAAAGAGGCATTGTAATTCTGTAATTTTGTGCACTGTACCTATCCAATCCGATTGTTTGTACCCATTTTATCTTTTTGCCTTCACATTTTTCTGATCATTCGTTCATTTGAACACATTTCACGTCCATCTGTGACCCAATGCAGCAGCATGCTGACCGTTAAGAGCAGGGGCCATTGTCCTCCCACCCGACAGTCCTTTAAGGAGCTGCATTACAAGCAGTTATTGGGATCTCTTATCTCAATGATGCTTTTGTGGGCTCAATCAGACCAAGTTAGGGCCGTCCACTGCTGCTGCTCCGGTAGGGCCAGGCGCGGCACTGCTTGCTTGTGGGTGCCACTGAGAGGTCGGGAGGCAATCATGTCAACTGCACCCAATTCTGGCAGTGAGTACATGCTCTGTATATTCTCACACGGCGTATTGAGACTGGTGGCCATTTACATTTGTGAGAGCTTACTTCCCATGTTAGTGAGCATGCACATATTTTGAGTAAGAGATAAATGGTTTTTATTTGTGTGTGTGTGTGTGTGTGTGTGTGTGTGTGTGTGTGTGTGTGTGTGTGTGATATGCCCTTAATAAATACAGTATTAAATGCAGACTGATATATGAGCTGGTAGTCCCAGAGGAAAAAATTAAATGAGCCTAATAAGTGGATTAATAGTAGTGCAGTGGAAAAGGAGTCCACATTACTGAGTGGTGATAAGTTTTCAGTAGAGGCAATGAAAGCAAAGTAAGTGTGTGTATGCAGAGTCTCATTCCTTTGCAAATGCATATTTTTGCATTGTGAATTAGTCCTTTTGTTATTGTTTATGCTGTTTTCCAGTTACCCTTACTACAAATTAGTTGTAGTTCAATTGCGGTCCATGTTAGAATTTCCCATTTGTTGTATGAGTTATATGTACTCGTGTACAATTTTACATTTTTTAATCACACAAGAGCACAAACATTGTGACTTGTAATTTTGAATTATTAATGATGTACAAGAAATGAAAAAGGTCTGACTTTAAAAAGGAGGCATTCAGATGCTATACAAATACATCCCAGAGTGATTACAGGTACTTGATCTTCTCAATTGTTACACCTTGTATTCATGGGGACTTCCCGTTTGTGTTAGAGGTGCAAGTGTGTGTGTGTGTGTGTGTGTGTGTGTGTGTGTGTGTGTGTGTGAGTGTGTGAGAGAGAGAGAGAGAGAGAGAGAGAGAGAGAAAGGAGATATAAATTACACTGTAATGGTGTTGGTGTTCGTTTTGCTTGTTGCTCTTATTTATTTATTTATTTTGTTTATCCTTATTCATGCAAGGACCATCTGTCAGTGAATAGGATTTGTAAGGGGACAATAGTGCAGATAAATTAGACCAAAACGTCGCAACACACAGCATATGTGGAATGAATATCAGTATTAAATTGTGGATATTTGATTCAGTAGTCACATGGGGGGAGGGGGGGGGAGGGGGACATAATGTACCTGACAGGTGGATTCAAAAAAGGAATTAAAAGTAAGTGTGTGTTCAGAGTATTGTTTCCTTGCAAATGCACATATTGCGTCTTGCTTCAGTCTTTTCGTCGTCATTTGTTGTATAGTTCCATCTGCATTTACTTGAATTTGTAAAATTAGGTGGTGTTCAGCAGCGGGCCATGTTCGAATTACTCATTCTTTTTATAAGCTCTGTACTTTCTTGTGTATGTCCTTTGTATTGCGCAGGAGCACTGGATTTGTTGACTCTTTTAATGAATTACTATTAATTGACAGGGAATGGGAAAGGTTTGCAGTTTGGCTTCAGAAAGGAACCATCCATTTGTTACTTTTTTGTGTAGGAAACATTTACAGGATAAATGGTCGCAGAACAGTAATAGGGACATCTTTTCTGATTTAATAATGATATTTGATAATATGGGTTAGACTATATCTTTATGAAAGTTGGAGGATGAGAGAATTGAGAGAAACATTGCCAATGGTTCCTGCTGTACCAGTAAAATAAAAAGCAGGAGGAAATTATTTTATCGTATTTTTCACCCTCGGGTCGCAGAAATGGCAGTGTAACAGTTTTTGACTTCTTAGCAGCTCATCATCAGATGATCTGTTAAAAAAGAAAGGAAGCGAAAGGAGGTGTGTAAATGACTAGGGGTCTAAATTAGAAAATCAGACTGGCTTCTATACACAACTACACACACTTGTATGTGGAAATAATGGAAAATTATTTAAATAAATGTTTTATTGATTTTTTATTATGTCAAGTGTTGCTGGACTAATACACCCACATATGTGTAAGAACAACATTTATCACACAACAAAGGGATTTAACCAATCTTTATGGCTTTTTATTAATAGTTAGCCAAACCACCCCTTGTAGCAGTCACCATGTGAGGCTTACAATCTTCGCATTGCAAAGATATCTCCTTCAAATATTGATTTTGATTGCAGTGAGATATGACCCTTTAAGTCAAATTTATTTTATTTGTGACCTAGCCTTTGGCTTCTTCCCTTTTTAGCAACTCCCAAACATTCTCTATTGGATTGAAATCAGGAGAATCGCCTGACCATTCTAGTAAAGTTACATTTTCCTACATCTTTATCTACATCTATATGCATAACTCAACGAGCCACCATATGGCACATGGTGGAGGGTACTCTGTACCACTACTACTCATTTCCTTTCCTGCACTCACAAACAGAGTGAGAGAAAAACAGATGTCTGTATGTCTCTGTATGAGCCCTAATCTCTCTAATCTTGTCTTCGTGATCCTTACGTGAAATGTAGGTTGACGGCAGTAGAATGGTTTGCAGTCAGCCTCAAATGCCGCTTCTCTAAATTTCCTCAGTAGTGCTCCTCAAAAAGAATGTTTCCTTCCCTCCAGGGAGTCCCATTTGAGTTCCTGAAGCATCTCATTACTTGCTTGTTGCCCGAACCTAACAGTAACACATCTGGCAGCCCACTTCTGAGTTGTTTCGATGTCTTCCATCGATCCGACCAGCTGCGGATCCCAGACACTTAAACAGTACTCGACAGTAGTTTACACTAGTACCCTATATACAGTATCCTTTACACATGAACCACACTTTCCAAAAATTCTCCCAATAAACTGAAGTCAACCGTTTGCCTTTCCTGCTACAGTCCATATATGCTCATTCCATTTCATACTGGTTTTCATTGTTATGCATAGATTTTTAATTGACATGACTGTTTCAAGCAGCGCATTACTAATGCTATGTTCAAAAATTATGGACTGTTTTTCCTATTCATGTGCATTAACTCATATTTCTATACATTTAGAGCAAACACCATTTATCACACCAACTAGAAATTTTGTCTTAAGTTATCTCGTATCCTCCTACAGTCTTTCAATGCTGACACCTTCCCATACGTCATAGCATCATCAGCAAAGAGCTGCAAATTATTGCCCACCTGTCGGCCGTATCATTTATGTACACAGAAAATAAGAGAAGTGGTATTGCACTTTCCTGGGGCATTCCTGATGATACCCTTGTCTCTGATGAACACACCCCATTGAGGACAACATACTGGATCCTGTTACGTAAGAAGTTTTTGAGCCACTCTTATATCTGGGAACCCATTCCGTATGCTTGTACCTTCGTTGACAGTTGGCAGTGTGGCACCGTACCCGGTGCTTTATGGAAAGCATCTGTTGCCGTCCATTCATATTTTGACTTTCACACAAATGATGCTTTCTAAAACCATACTGATTCGTGGACAGAAACTAATCCCTCTCAAGGAAATTTAATGTATTTGAACTGAGGATATGTTAAAATATTCTGCATGAAACCACTGTAAAGGATATTGGTTTGTGATGTTGCGGGTCTGTTCTTTTACCCCTCCTATATACAGGAAACAAATGCGCTTGTTTCTAGTCACTTGGGACTGTGCGCTGGGTAGGGAATTCACAATAAATACAAGCTAAGTAAGGGGCTAATGCTGTAGAGTACTCTTCATGAAACTGAATTGGGATTTCATCATGATCTGGCGACTTATTTGTTTTCAACTCTTTCATTTGTTTCTCTATGCCAGGAATGCGGACTACTGTGTCTGTGCTGTTGTCCAAAGGCAGTGTGTTGGTACAATTCTCCTGCATGAATGATTTCTTAAATGCAAAATTTAAAAGTTCAACTTAGCTTTTACCATCTTCTATTGCCAGGCCAGACTGGTCAGTGTGACTGGATAGAAGCTTTAGACCCTCTTAGAGATTTATGTAGGACTAGAATTTTGTCAGGCTCTCAATAAGACCTTTTGCTAAGGTATGACAGTTATACACTTCGTCCAGTGAATGTTTTACAGCTACACGAATTTCTATTAACTTATGCCAGTCTCATTTGTGCTTACTATTTTGAACCAATGGTGCAACAGCTTTTGCTTCCTCAGCATTTTTCAGATTTTGTTGGGTCTTTTTCTTCCTTAATCCATTTACTTGGCATATACTTCTCCAGAGTATGATTTACAATCTGTTTAAACTTTGCCCATAATCGCACCACATCCATCATGTGGAACTAAATGGTGTCATTCCATTGTCTAAGTGGGATTCCAACAACTGTCTGCACTTTCTGGCAGAAACACTCTCCTAGCTGTTTTGATTGATTTACTAACTTTAATAGCCAAAGCCGTAATGGGAAGATTGTGGTTACTAATCCCGTTCTCTATACTGACATTGTCGATTAGATCAGGCCTGTTTGTAGCTACAAGGTCTAAAATTTTTGATTTTCTTGAAAACCTATTCAAAAGAACTTCACAAGACTGCCCTTTTGTACCCCCTGCAATGACGTCCCAGTCAGTGGGTCAAAGTCACCTTCAACTAATATTGCCTTATCTGTGTATCTGTGTGCACTAATGATTGTAGACTTTCATTGAGTGACTCTATAACCGTCACAGTGGGATTGGGTGGCTAGTAAAAACATCCAACAATTAACTTGATTTCATCTAAACCTGTAGTAGCCTATTCGACCAGATAACTTTACTGTCACACTTGAATTCGACTTCGATAGAGGCAATATTTTTGTCAACCGCAATGAACACAGCCCTCCTTTGAATTGATAAATATTTCAAAGCTTTCCACTTCAGGTTTCAGCCAATTCTTGGTCCCCAGCACAACTTGAATGTGAGAAGTTTCCTGGAGAAAAGTAAATTCAGCAACTTTGTTATGAATACATCAGCAGTTTACTGACACTTGAAGTGTTTTTATTCTTCAGGAAATTTTTTGCAGATTGTATTGTGTGGCAGGTTGAACCATTTTCCACTGACTGTTTCTCTCTCTCTCTTTTCCTGTCTCATAGTTGTGGCAGTCCATAAGGCTTTGGTGTACTGCTGCTGTCTCATTATGCCTTGAATGACCCAGAGACTTCCCAATCTTTTACCACAAATCACAGATCCTATTTTGACTGTGGTTTTATGTTTGATAGACCATATGGCACAATTTTCATTTTATTTTTCTGAAGAGTATCACCTGATTATGTCTTGTTTGTCAAAATTTGAATGGTGCTTTCATCACTGAAGCATAATTGCAAAATGAGTCATTATCACGTAATAAAAATGGAATATTTTTTTATAAGGCAAAGAGAAAAATATTTTTAAAAAATGCTGGTCTTCAATCATTCACAGTGAGGTGCCGGTACTTCTGAATGCAATCCAATTGTCGTTTTATCATCATGTTGTTTAGTCTGTCATTAAAATTGGTCTGCACCTTCTGTAGACCAACTCAGCCAGTCTTGTATGGACTGTTAGAGATGGAAGCCCCTGCATCTTCAAGCTTCTGACTGATGGTGCTATTTGTTGCTGTTCTGTCCTCCAATACTATATCTTGCAACTACTGCATACCACGAGGAGAAAGCGTTTTGTTTCTGCCCCATTTACCATTTTGTTTGGTGTTAGGGATTCATTGCTGAGCTTCTGATTATTAATATTAGCCACCAAAGTTTTAGAAATTCCACATTTATTTATTTATTTTTATTTTATTTAGCTATTTGTGTTATGGGAGATTGGTTCCACAAGTTAGTTACCTCCCCAACCTTCCAATCCTACGCTCCACCAAGACAGAATGTATGTATCCCAAATGACCACTTGTCGTGTTACTCATATGAAAGTGTGTGAAAGTTTTTGAGCTGTTTGTGAGTCTCGTCACTGAGGTGAAACTTGCTTACTAGCCTGGTACTATCCTAGTCAGATATGGGAAACAGCCTAAAACCCACACCCAGGCTCACCAGCACACCGACTCTTGTCAGTGATCTGCAGGGCGGATTTGATCCAGGGCTGGCACACTTCCCCATCCCGGAAGCAGCACTTGAACAACACGGCTAGTTGAATAGGCACCAACATTTGAACAGTGGAGAAATCAAACAGTTGTTTCAATGAAATTTCCCTCTACAAGAATGCAACTAGTTATTAAATATACCTACATTTTCTTAAAATTATTTTTCACGTTGAAATTAGGTAATATTAGCAAACCTGGCAATGCTCCGCAATTACTAAATATGTTTAGGAATTGAATATAAATACTAAATTCCTTGCCCACCTCCCCCCCCCCCTCTCTACGTGTCTTCTCATTCCTTCTTTTCATTTGTACATACCCCCCCCCCCCGCCCCCCAAATCTCTCTGTGCCTAACCTCCTCACCCCTCTCTATGCCCATTTCTGTCGTAATGATGAGAGTATCGTGTAAAAATTTGTAGTAAATTTTTCAGGAACTTTTCAAGGATTTTGGTAACAATGTTTCCCCTTTATATATTACATATGTATTTATATATTATGTATAATTGTCAAACTGATTTTTTTTTGTTATGAAAACATGACAGAAGAACTGTCAAACTGTGAACGTAAAAATGTTTTATTTCCTTTTTTTGTACCAAAAGCGCCATTTACCATCCACAATTACGAACACGACAACAATCAACCAAATCAGTCAAGCTGTTGATTTTAATTTCTGACATCTCCAGTGGATTTTCCAAAAATTTTCTTTCATACAAATCTTGTCCTGAGAACACTAAATACACATGCAAGAAAAAAGATCAGCCAAATCATTCAAGCCATTCTCAGATGATGATCTTGCACACATGAAGCAATTGATTTTTGTTTGTAGAGATTATGTCATTTCATCAATTTTCTTAAGTGGTCAAATGAGTATTAATTTGGTCAGGAGCCATATAGTCCATTCTCTGCAGCTACCACTTAAAAAGTCATAGCAGCCAAAATACTCCATGAATGGCATGGCTGTGAGCAGGCAATATAATGCAGATGATGAGATACAGATAACTACTTCTTCTTCTTCTTCTTCTTCTTCTTTTTTTTTTTAAACCTTCAAACTGTAAACGATGTATATACAATTTGAGGTGAAGTTTTTCTCTTTTTATTTCTCCGATTGCAGTAGTGCTGTTTTCATCATTCAAATTCATCCATAAATGTATTTATATTTCTTCTTCTATAATTAAGTAATTAGATTTTCATATTGATACTATCATTTATTCCTGACAGCCTCATACTGGCTTACAATTACATGGATCTTTCGTGAGTACATTGACTCTTACGTATCTGGTACTGACTGTTAACAGCTTTCAGTTTTGAAATTCAGTATGTATCTAATTGTCCTCTTCAACATCCATGGAAGTACATTGGAATGGAGTAGTCAGAAGTCCGCCTGGGCAGTCTGTATGGCATTGACAGCTCTTTTGTACTGGACTAAATAAGACTTATTGGTACAGTTGTGGGTTCTTAGCCTTACTCCTGGGGGAGTCAGAGCGCACATTATAACACATGGCATATTAAATAACTGTATTACAACTGAGTGAGATGTATGTAAACACTTATGAGCTTGTCAATGCCAGCTATGTTCATTTGTTGCTGTGTCTGGCAGCAACTATGCTATCTTGCGGTTTTGCTACGAGATGTTGACCTTGCCTTGGCATCTCGTTCTTCGGACAACACAACAAACTCTGTGTGGAAGGAGCCTCTGTGAATTACTGTTGCAGAGAGAATAGAACCAGACATACCCTGGAAATGATGAGCTAGTGTCAACTGATAATCCTTCTGCTACCGGAAATCATCAGAGAAAAATGGCAAACACACAAAATTGGACCTTTTTGGAGACCAAAAATTGTGAAGACTTCATTAAATATTGAAGGATTATCAAGAGAGAAAGAATTCTTGCTGTCAGACCAATGCAAACAACATTCATAGGACATTTTAGCATTGCAAGAAGCATGCAGAGGAGCAAACAACCAAAGACCAAAAATTGAAGGGATGGTGGTGATATTAGTACGGCCTCATGAACAGTATGGTAGTGGTATCTTTGTAAGACTAGATATGGAGATTGAGTCAGCAAGTACCACAGATACAATCGGTCTTGAAATTGCACTACTGTTGTGTAGTATTACGTTAGTGTACAAACCACCTAATATTGATTTTATTTTTGGATTCTTCCACTACTTCTTGGTAGAACAATTCCATATATAAGACTGGATAACAAGTACACTGTTTTTGTTCTACTAATTTTTATTTATTTAAAACTAGTTTTTGGCTTATTAGGCCATCTTCAGGAAACAACTGACTAGCATCTGAAAGGGATGCTGGTTCTTAGGTACTGGTACTTAGTTACCGAAGAGCCAGTGTCCCTCTCTGACACTAGTTAGTTGTTTCCTGAAGGTGGGCTAATAAGCTAGAAACTAGTTTGAGGTAAACACAAATCAGTAGAACAGAAATGGTGTACTTGTTGTTCAACCTTAAAATAAATATCGATTTTACCTCCCATAGGCCAAATACTTTTCATAATCAAAACATGAAGAGTGGATTGTGAGATTTTAACTGAGAAATTGTTGACTGGGGATATAACTCAAGTGGAAAAAAGAGGAGGAGGAGGGAAGAACTAGAAAGTTGAACAGGAAACAAGGGATTGAAGTGTATTTCTGATCCTAAACTAAGACCATCACTTAATAGCAGCAGATGATAGAGAGGATATAATCCGGACATCATCTTCATGACTGAGAACAGCACTTATTGTTTTACGAATACGGTAGACCTTTCCCAGGATGGAATGTTGCCCTGTATCTTATATAGTTTCTGGAGTTGTCCGAATAGGAAGTGTACCCGTCAAATGCTATTTTAACACCAATAAAGCAAAATTGAAGGCTTTCAGAGTCAAACCCAAAGATGTACGAAGAATTTGTAAACTTGCAAAGAAAACATCAAGGAGGCATATTGTACTTGGATGTAGGACCCAATGTATATGTGGCCTTGACTCAAGCTCATGAGACTTGTTGAGCACCTATTGTAACAAGTACAATGCAGATACTTCCTCATCAGATACAATTGAAGCAGGAGAACTACTGCTGCGAAACATAGCTGAATGAAGAAGTGAGAGGTGGACTAAATTACTATCTGGTAAGGACATGAAACAGAACAGGTGAAGAGTGTGTAAATGAATAAAAAAAATTGCAGCTATGCTCCTACAAGCCCACTGTTGTGTACAAACGGCACTCCAAACCTGATTGCTCACCAACTGTTACTGTATGGAAAAAAACAAGACAGAATCCCTGAACAAACTGGATTCAGACCAGGGAAAGCATGATGTAATAAAATACTAAATCTGACTCAAAACATTGAAGACAGCTCTGAAAGGAAATCGTAACTACTGCTGCCTTTGTTGACCTGTCTGCTGCATACGATACAGTAAACCACCGATGACTCCTCACAAAAGTCTATGAAATAACAAAGGATGTTTGACTGACTTACATGTTGTGAGGCATGGTACGAATTGAAGGTTGTATATAATCCTCCAAGGGAAGGAAAGTAGTTGGAGAAACTAAAAGAATGACTTACCACAAGGGAGCGTTCTTTCCCCTGTTCTGTATAATATACACACAAGTGACCAGCTAGGCCAGTTGGAAAATGAAAGATTCAGTTGACACCACCATTACTGTTCAAGCAACATCATTTGAGGAGGTTGAAAGAAAAGTGACAGAGGCTTTGGATACCTAGGGGAACGACTATGAAGAAAATAACCTGTGACCTAACCCAGAAAAAATGCAATTATGTGCATTCCTCCTGCATATTAGAGAAGCCTCAAGACATATGTGAATAGAATGGAGAGTGGTTAGGCTACAACCCTGCACCAAACCAAAATATGAGAGTGTCTGCCTAGACTGTTCACTGTCATTTGGAAAACACTGCACTGATCTAAAAGAAAAAAATACGTGCAGTGAACAATATGATACGTAAACTGACCGGTTCAACACGTGGAGCGCAGCCTGAAGTTATTCGATCATCAGCAGTGGGGCTCTGTTTTACAGCTGGAGAAAATGTGGTACCAGTATGGGTGATGTCTTGCCACTTCAAATAAGTAGACGTCAGGACTGTTACCGGATGGCTGAGGCCACCACCTGTCTGCAAAATTAATCAACTTGTGGCCATAGCACCATCAAATATCAGACAGAAAATGGCCAATGAAATAGACAGGAAAAAGCAGCGAACTGGCCCATAGAACTTAATGTACACAAATCAAAAAAAGTTTGCATCACCTCGCTTCCGAGAGTTCTGGAACCTGTACAGAAAATTGGAATGGAGATCAAAATAAACATCACTTCTACCCTTTTTATTGCTCATGAAAACCTCACATTGCATGTTATAGCACCATACAGCGAGACCTTCAGAGATGGTGGTCCAGATTGCTGTACACACCGGTACCTCTCGAGTTGATGCATGCCTGTATTCGTCGTGGCATACTATCCCCAAGCTCATCAGGGCACTGTTGGTCCAGATTGTCCCACTCCTCAACAGTGATTTGGCATAGGTCCCCCAGGTGGTTCGTGGATCACGTCGTCCATAAAACAACCCTTTTCAATCTGTCCCAGGCATTTTCGATAGAGTCCATGTCTGGAGAACATGCTGGCCACTGCAGTTGAGCAATGTTGTTGTCCTGAAGGAAGTCATTCACAATGTGCACAACGGGGGCGCAAATTGTTGTCCATGAAGACGAATGCCTGGCCAATATGCTTCCGATATGGTTGCAATATTGGTCAGAGGATGGCATTCACTATCATACAGTCACTATGGTGCCTGCCATGACCACCAGTGGCATACATAATGCCACCTCAAAACAGCAAGGAACCTCCACCTTGCTGCACTCGCTGGACAGTGTGTCTAAGGCATTCAGCCTGACCGGGTTGCCTCCAAACATGCCTCCGACGATTGTCTGGTTGAAGGCATATGTGACGCTCACTGCTGAAGAGAACATGACGCCAGTCCCGAGCGGTCCATTCGGCATGTTGTTGGGCCCATCTGTACTGTGCTGCATGGTGTCTTGGTTGCAAAGATGGACGTCGGGAGTGAAGTTGCGCATCATGCAGCCTATTGCGCACTGTTTGAGTAGCAACACGACATCCTGTGGCTGCACGAAAAACATTATTCAACATTGCGGCGTTACTGTCAGGGTTCCTCCAAGCCGTAATCCATGGATAGTGGTCATCCACTGCAGTAGTAGCCCTTCGGCGGCCAGAGCGAGGCATGTCATCGACAGTTCCTGTCTCTCTGTATCTCTTCCATGTCCGAACAACATTGCTTTGGATGACTCCGAGATGCTGGGCACTTCCCTTGTTGAGAACCCTTTCTGGCACAAAGTAACAATGCGGACGCGTTCGAACTGCGGTATTGACCATCTAGGCATGTTTGAACTACAGGCAACACGAGCTGTGTACCTCCTTCCTAGTGAAATGACCGGAACTGATCGGCTGTCGGACCCCCTCCGTCTAATAGGCGCTACTCGTGCATGGTTGTTCACATCCTTGGGCGGCTTTAGTGACATCTCTGAACAGTCAAAGGAACTTTGTCTGTGATACAATGTCCACAGTCAACATCTATCTTCAGGAGTTCTGTGAACTGGGGTGATGCAAAACTTTTTTTGATGTGTGTATAACTACCAAACAGTTCCATCTTGGCGTAAGTCGAGAAAGAGCTTTATCTAATGTACACTATCACTAGAAGACCAACCTGAGACCTGCCATTTACTTTTATGGTTGGACACACTGATCTCCACTCCAAAGAGAGAATCACACGTGCAGGAACTAGAGCATAGTAGGTGAGGAGTACTGAATAGACTGCTACAGGAGTTGCAAAATGCAGAGTAAACATGGTCAAGTGGTGATATCTGGCACCCGCTTTGAGACCAGAATTTCATCTGCTGAACTTTGTCTGCCGTGTGTTACCTTAGAAGTACCTAGAGCTAAGTATTAGAGCACAAAACAAATATGGACTGTACAGAAATCTGAGCCACATACAAATAAGAGAGCTCCTCACTCTATTTGGAGCTTTTCACCCTTTGCTACTGTTAAATTAGCAATTGCTCATAATTAGATGACAAGGGAACAGAAATTTTTCCACTTTTAATCCATATGGGAAAATTCTCAATATTTAATTCTGCTGAATTCTGTATGCTATCAACTATCAGCAAAGAACCTGGAAGAGCAGCTGAACGGAATGGACAGTGTCTCGAAAGGAGCATATAAGATGAACATCAACAAAATCAAAACGAGGATAATGGAATGTAGTCAAATTAAATTGGGTGATGCTGCAGGAATTAGATTAGGAAATCAGACGCTTAAAGTAGTAAATGAGTTTTGCTATTTGGGGAGCAAAATAACTGATGATGGTCAAAGTAGAGAGGATATAAAATGTAGACTGGCAATGGCAAAGTGTTTCTGAAGAAGAGAAATTTGTTAACATCAAGCGTGGACAATAAATAGTTTTAGACAAGAAGAGAATAGAAGCTTTCGAAATGTGGTGCTACAGAAGAATGCTGAAGATTAGATGGGTAGATCACATAACTAATGAGGAGGTATTGAATAGAATTGGAGAGAAGAGGAATTTGTGGCACAACTTGACTAGAAGAAGGGATCGGTTGGTAGGGCATATTCTGAGGCATCAAGGGATCACCAATTTAGTATTGGAGGGCAGCGTGGAGGGTAAAAATCATAGAGGGAGACCGAGAGATGAATACACCAAGCAGATTCAGAAGGATGTAGGTTGCAGTAGGTACTGGGAGATGAAGCTTGCACAGGATATAATAGTATGGAGAGCTGCATGAAACCAATCTCAGGACTGAAGACCACAACAACAACGACAACAACAACAACAACATCAGCCGATAGAGGAAAATAATTTATAATTAGTCAGAGGCATAAAATGTAAGCTTATGAATTTTGTAGAGCTGTGGTACCTGCACAGAGAAAAGTAATGTGGGCTTAAGAAAACTAGTGTTTTCATTACAGTGTTTATTTTTCACAATGAATTTTTACTCTGCACAGTGGTGTGCACTGATCTGAAAGTTCCTGACGGGTTAAAACTTTGTGCTAGACCATGACTCGTACCTGGAACCAATGCCTTTCACACGCACGTGCTCTTCCAACTGAGCTATCCGAGCACATTTCAGAACCTATCTTTGCGGCTTGACTTCTGACAATACCTCATCTCCCACCTTCCAAACTTCACAGAAAATCAACAGTCCTAGAAGCTGGGATATTGTGGAGATGAGGGATTGCCACAGTCTGGGGGACTATTTGCATAGTTAATTCTCCCTCTGTAATTGAAGTTTCATTCTGGAAGCAATCCTGTGGAATGTGGCAAAGCCATGTTTCTGCAATATCCTTTCTTCCAGGCGTAGTAGTCCCAGAAGGTATGCAGGAGACTTACGTGGAGTTTGGAGGGTAGGAGATGAGGTGCAAGCGGACGTAAAGCTGTCAGGGCAGGTCGTCAGCTGTGCTCTTGTAGCTCAGTCAGTAAAGCACTTGACCAAGAAGGGTACAGGTCGTGTGTTTGAGCTCCAGTCCTGTGCACTGTTTTGATCTGCTAGGAAATTTCACTTGCATTTTTAGTTATGATATCTACAGGGTGTGACCAATAAGTAGTAGGACTGAATTTCTGTAGCACGAATGGAACTGTGAAGGGGGTTGGACCTCCTGGGTGTGGTAGTGGAGAGCCTTCTGGAGAGCGATATTTTTTCCAGTCACCTGTAGGGAAGCAGAGAGTGAACACATCAAATTTTGTGGTCCTCCGTTCAGTAATGTGGTTGTGTTTCAAGATGGAGAAAAATCTTGAGCAATACTACGCCATCAAATACTGCATGAAACTCAGGAAAACTGCAACGGTGACACTCAGAATGATTGAGAACGCCTATGGGGATGGTGCCCTGAGCCGCTCAACTGCGTTTGAGTGGCACAAACTGTTCCAGGACTGGTGGGAGCTTGTCAAAGATGACCAGTGCAACGGTCGCCCATCAACTTCAAGGATTGATGAAAATGCGGCCAAAGTGAAGGCGCTCCTGGACTCGGACCGGCGCTTAGACATTTGTCTTGTGGTTGATGAGTTGGGGATTTCCTATGGTACCATCCAAAAAACTGTTGCTAAGGATTTGGCCGTGCGAAAGGTGTGTGACAAGTTGGCGCCAAAAATCCCGAGTGACGAACAAAAACTAAATTGCGTGCAAATTTCCCAGGAAATTCGTAACTGTGTCCTAGATAACCCAAATTTTCTTCAAAATGTGATTAGTGGTGACGAATCGTGCTGTTTTGAGTACTACTTGGAGACCAAATGCCAGAGCGCTGAGTGGCACACTGCCCATTCCCTGTGCCTGAAGAAAGCCAAAATGAGTAAGTCAAGGGTCAGAACCATGCTCATCTGCTTTTTTGACTGTCGTGTGGTTGACCGGGAGTTTGTAGCCTCTGAACAAACTATGAATGCTAAATTTTACACGAAAGTGCTTGAAAGGTTGTGCAAATGCATCCTCCGAGTGCAGTGAGACATTGCCGCCTGTTGGAAGCTGCACCGTTCCACTGTGCACTGCGGGTAATGGAACACATCAAGCAAAGGGTTGCCACGTTGCCTCATCCTTCCTGCAGTCCAAATCTGTCACCGGTGGACTTCTTCCTCTTTGTTTGACTCAAGCTGGACCTCAAGGGACACCAATTTGGCTCCATAGAAAACATCCAAAATGCTGTGATGGCATTTCTAAAGAGGATCACGAAAAGTGAGTTCCAGAAGGCGTACGTGCAGTGGAAATTGCGTTACGTGCATTGTGTTGAAGCACAAGGGTGCTACTTGGAGGAATACTAAGGATTTGTACCAGTTAGATCAATAAAAAAAAATTAAATTAATTCAGTCCTGCTACTTATTGATCACACCCTGTATGTTTTTTGGGTCCGTTAATGGCCTTCCTAGAACTTCATTTATGTAGATAAGGCGTTTTGAATTTCTCTTTTAAATTCTGTTGCATTCACAGCTAACTTCTTACAGTGTTATACAAGACACACTGATGTATCAGAAGTTATGGGGTACCTCCTAATATTGTGTCGGACCTCCTTTTGCCTAGAGTTGTGCAGCAGCTTGTCATGGCATGGACTAAACAAGTTGTTGGAAGTCCTGTGCATAAATATTGAGCCATGCTGCCTCTGTAGCTGTCCATAATTATCAAAATGTTGCCAGTGTAGGATTTTGTGCACAAACTGGCACCTCGATTATGTCCCACAAATGTTCGACGGGTTTCATGTCGAGCAATCTGGGTGGCCAAACCATTCGCTCAGATTGTCCAGAATGTAATTTAAACCAGCGGTGAACAATTGTGACCCCATGACATGCAACACATTGTCATCCATGAATTTTCCATCATTGTTTGGAAACATGAAGTCTGTGAAGGGGTGGAAATTGTCTCCAAGTAGATGAAAATAACCACTTCCAGTCAATGATCGGTTCAGTTGGAGCAGAGGACCCAGTCCATTCCACGTAAACACAGCCCACACCATTAAGGAGCCACCACTAGCTTACACAATGCCTTGTTGACAACTTGTTCCATGGTTTCATTTTGTCTGTGCCACACTTGAACTGTACCGTCAACTTTTACCAAATGAAGTTGGGACGCATCTGATCAGGCCACAGTTTTCCAGTCATCTAGGGTCCAACCGATAAGGTCACGAGTCCAGGAGAGGTGCTGCAGGCGATGTTGTGCCGGTAGCAAAGGCACTTGTGTAGGTCGTCCGCTGCCATAGCCCATTAACGCCAAATTTCTCTCTACTATCCTAACAGATATGTTTGTCATGCGTCCCACATTGGTTTCTGTGGTTATTTCATGTGGCTTTGCTTATCTGTTAGCACTGACAGCTGTAATGCGAACGCCACTGCTCTCAGTCGTTAAGTGAAGAACGTTGGCCACTGCATTGTCTTCGGTGAGAAGTAATGCTGAAATTTGGTATACTTGACACTGAATATTGAATTCCCTAACGATTTCTGATATGGAATGTCCCGTGCATGTGGCTCCAATTACCTTTCTGTGTTTCAGAGGCTGTTAATTCCCATTGTGCAGCCATGGTCGTGTCGGAAACCATTTTGCATGAATCGTGCTCAGTACAGATGACAGCTCCGCCAATGCACTGACCTTTTATACCTTATGTTAACAATAACGCTATGACCTGTATACGTGCATATGACTATCCCGTGACTTTTCATCTCAGCGTATGTTGTACTGTTTGGTCCAGGTGTTCGAAACTATGTAATTTGCACTTCTATCTGAGCTGCAGATCATTCTTGTAGACAGCGTGGATGAGAGAGCCTTAACACAAGTTTTCTAATTGTTGATGCTCTTATTAGCATAAGATTACTAATTAGATAAAGCTCAAGTGTTTCACAGGAACTGCTTTTCTTACATCTATGGGATATGAATTTGCTAATTTGTACATGCATTAGAACCTCTGTAAGTTGTGTTGCTGTGATTCACTTTTTTGTTCTGACTATTTTTATAACTGTCCGTAGATGAAGATGTGTGTCCGTAGATGAAAATGATGTGTGCCTGTTCTGCACAAAAAAGAGAGCATTCACTATGTTGTTCATTGTTGTAACTTGTGATGGCAGTTCAAACAGCGTAACGATTTCTCGCAGGGTTTCTGGGTGCCCACGTGCCACACAAGCTGCAATGTGAGTTCTACAATCGATCGTCCTGCATTAGCCAGGGCTTCGGCTGCGATGCTGTCCAGGAGTGTGCAGTGCCGGACGCTGGGAAGAACAACTACTGCTACGTCGTCTGGAGCAACAACAGCTTGGGTGAAATTGTCGTCTCCCTCAAGGTGACTCCTTTTGTTCTCTTGCAGGTGTGAGCTTTTCTTGTCCCAGAGGACAATTATGTCAGAAGAGTGCTTTTTTTGTTCCTTGCTTCTCTAGTTGTGTTACACGTGATACATGAGGTAGCCTTGTTGCAGGGTTTAGAAGCAATTGAGAGAAGCTAAGTTAATACAGAATGAGATTTTCACTCTGCAGCGGAGTGTGCGCTGATATGAAACTTCTACATCTACATCTACATCTACATTCATACTCCGCAAGCTACTTCCTGGCAGATTAAAACTGTGCGCCCGACCGAGACTCGAACTCGGGACCTTTGCCTTTCGCGGGCAAGTGCTCTACCATCTGAGCTACCGAAGCACAACTCACGCCCGGTACTCACAGGAGACGAGATACTGGCAGAAGTAAAGCTGTGAGTACCGGGCATGAGTCGTGCTTCGGTAGCTCAGATGGTAGAGCACTTGCCCGCGAAAGGCAAAGGTCCCGAGTTCGAGTCTCGGTCGGGCACACAGTTTTAATCTGCCAGGAAGTTTCATAAGTTAATACAGCTTGTGAGATTGAGATGCAAGGTATATGAAGGGTCGGCCAGTGGCGTATATAAAATTCCGTGTACATGTGGTAAAGTTTATGTTGGAACAACAAAAAGAAGCGTAAATACACAGTTAAAAGAACACAGAAGTCTTTGCCGATTAGGAAAAACAGATAAATCGGCTGTAGCAGAACACGCTTTTCAGCCAGGAAATCATCGAGTGAAGTTTTCCGAAACAAAAATTTTATCTACGACAACGAACTATTACCCACGGCTTTGTAGAGAAGCAATTGAAATATATAAACATAGGGATAATTTTAATCGGAAAGAAGAGACCATGAAACTTAGTGATATTTGGACAGTAGCACTACAGAATTGCTAGACAGTTTTATCCGTGACGAGATTACGATCGATAGTTAAGTTTTTTCTCTGACAAAGATTATCTCTGCATATCACGTGTAACTCTGGTCTCGCCCACTTTCTACGATATGTAAGTCGCTCTCAGACGTCCGACCCGTCAGTCGGCAAGACTCACCGGAGGAGAAACACCCCTCTGAAGATGTCCAGCGCAGCTCTGGACAAAACGTTAGGAGCTGAAGAGTTTCATGGACCACGACCTTACATCCCGGAAGGTTTACCAGAAGATATATGAAGGGTAACCATAAAGCTTTAATTACCACCTCAGAACATTCCAGCTGAGATCCTGAAAATTGGTGATGGTGTTAGTCCTGTTCTACATATATAAGTGCGACACATTTTTTTCCGATGTGGGTGACTTGGCAGAAAACTCAGTTACTGAGGTTCGTATTTTGCTGATCGCGAAATGTTTTGTGCCAAAAACCACCTCCTCATCACTCTGAAAATGGCTATTACAACATTTTTTTCATCCAAGGAAAGACGAAGAAGTAATTCGCTGCCACGTCAGGAGAATCTCGGATGAGGTAAATTTTAGAGGGTAAAGAAGCAACATGGGTGTTTGTGTCTGTTTCTGCAGAATGAGCTGGAACACTGCCGTGGAGCAAACACATGCCCTCGAAGCCAAAAAACACTCGGCATCACCTTGTCAGATGATGGTTGGGACTTAACTTTTTTTCGATGTGGTACAACATGATAAAACGTTGTAGTATCTGTGCTGTTCAGAAGTACGCCGGCCGGTGTGGCCTTGCGGTTCTAGGCGCTTCAGTCTGGAACCGCGTGACCGCTACGGTCGCAGGTTCGAATCCTGCCTGGGGCGTGGATGTGTGTGATGTCCTTAGGTTAGTTAGGTTTAAGTAGTTCTAACTTCTAGGGGGCTGATGACCCCAGAAGTTAAGTCCCATAGTGCTCAGAGCCATCAGAAGTACGATGCGAAGTTCCTCTGGACATGCATGCTTGTGCAAAGAAACTGGCACTGCAGTGACTATAACTGTTATGAAATGTATTCATATCTGCGAATATGAGCAACCATTTGCTGTATAATGGAATGACGACAATGAAAATTTGTGCTGGTCTGGAACCTCCTCGAGATAAGTGGGAAATCTTAGTTTGAGTCCCTGTCCAGCATAAATCTTCATTGTTGTCATTCCATTATACAACTGATTGTTATTCATATTCGCAAATGTGAATATATTTCATGTATTAACTTTTTTCAGTTGTAGTGGGCTGACATTTTTACTGCTTTCTTTACTGCTTTGTGTTAGAATAGTGGTGATTATTAGGTGGCCAAAGAATTGGAATTGGCCTGAGCCACCTGCAACATTTCTGCTGCTGCCTCAGTTTGGCACGATTTTTAGTTGGTTATGAACACAGATGGGTGAATTTAAAATTGTTGGTTGCTAAACAGCTTGATCATCAGCTTCCTTTCTCAATATTGAAATACTTTTGTACGATTAGTCACTCTTGTTTAAACAAAAAGCAAAGGCTGTGTGATTCCAACAACAGCCATAAAAAATTTAACATGCATTCTGTGGTATATCTGTTCATATCACTGTCATATGTTAATAGTATTAATGAAACAGTGGATGGCGTAAGGACGGCTGGTTGAATGCAGACCGAATGGGATGCATCAGTCACTCAAAAATATATTAAAATATTAATCCGATTAAATTGGACAGAAGCCCTGATGCCACACAGAATTTCAACAATTTTCTTGCTATTGTCTCCTCATTGCATAAAATTAAGGGTAAGTCCCTCCTGTCAGCATACAAAATGCACAGCACTAAATTGTGACGCATTGCAATTATTACACCTCAAACACTGCCATAAGGTGACACTTTGTACTGTGAGAGATAAGCAGTGTCATTGGGCAGTGTCCAATACGAAAGCAACTGAGGAAGTGCGCCAAGATTGAATAGTTAGGTTGACTGACTGGAGCTTGTCTGTTGGGATGTTTCCAGCCACTGTCTTTCCTACTAATGTATCAGCCATGACACAGCAGCCTCGGGTGAACGCTGTGCTGAGTTACAGTGTTTCCCTGGCAGACTGCTTTAGCTATTCATTGAGCTTCCTTGTTACCCTCGATTCCAGAGTATCCAAGTGCCCAGCGAAAGGCCACTTTCTTCCGCCTTAGCGAGAAGTGTATAGTGTCCTGTACCATCTAAACTACCCCATCTCCTGGTTGCATTTGCTGAATTGCATGTACGGCACCGAGAAAGTCATTCCCTTGACCACAAAATCTCATCTGCTCCAGTGCCTTCTTGACCACCCACAGCTCTGCGTAGTATGCCAAGAAATGGCTCGTTGGTGGATTTTAACGGTAAGATGATGGGAGGTAACAGAGCTGCTGACACTGTCCTGTTACTTAGGTCCACCTTGTGCTCATCTATACTCCAATAAAATGCTGTTAAAAACCTTTTTCTAAAACTGTAGGTATAGTTTTGATGTTATTGTACTCTGTCATGTCCAACTTAAATGTGGACCTAGCAATCTTCTGGGGAGTTGTGAGCCTTGACAGTCATGTTCAGGATGTGCGAGGTATCGAAAACTGATTCATAACTAATGGAATCAAAAACTGATTCGTAATGGATTTTCACTTTTTCCAATGTGGTATGGCAGTCTTCTACGGTTCTTCACAGAGAGACAGTCTGTCACTTCGTGATTCAGAGTGGAAATTTAAGTGCCACCTAACCACCATATCATATGTTGGTGCACTGTTGCCATACACATCCACAAACTCAGTAATGATTTTTGGTGAGTAATTCCATGTCTAATATAGAAGATCACTTTGGATTCTGTAGAAATATTGGAACACGTGAGGCAATACTGACCCTACGACTTATCTTAGAAGCTAGATTAAGGAAAGGCAAACCTACGTTTACCGTATTTACTCGAATCTAAGCCGCACCTGAAAAATGAGACTCGAAATCAAGGAAAAAAAATTTTCCCGAATCTAAGCCGCACCTGAAATTTAATACTCGAAATTCAAGGGGAGAGAAAAGTTTTAGGCCGTCCCCAAATTGAAACAAAGTTGGTCTATTGTAATATGAGAGACAATAGGTCGAATCAATGACGATACAGCTACAGTAGTTTGGTTCGAGTCATAAGCTTAGCAGTTAAGGTTCACCAGGTAGCCATTGCTATGCGTCAGGCACTCCGTCCATATTTATACGGGTACCCTTCCTTTTTCACGTGCTTCGTCTGGTTTGAATTGAGTGCTTATTTTTCTTTGATCTGATAAGGGCCGTATTCTTTGTTATAGGTGTTTACGTCACTCTAAGTTGAAAATGCATTACTGAACTGTGTCATGCATTGTTTGACGCATTCTGATAGTGCGTGTTTACGGCCTGTCGCCGCTCGCGGCATGGCTTGCTTTTGTGCGCGCTACCGCCGCTTACAATTAAAATGAGAGGAATTGTCTCATTAGCGAAACAATGGCAAGAGACTGCTATTTGTTGTTAATTACACTACTGCTTTCTTTGATAATGATCAACAAGAACCAAATAATAGACTGCGTATGATAGATGATGTTCTGAACGAAAGTTTAGAGAAAATTTTTCTCCGATTGAAAATCGTTGCAGGCGCCTCTTTAGTTCATTACATTCTGCACAGAAATTAGAGTCATCTTAGATTTAAAAATCTAGTCAATTGCCGTGCTTCATTTCTGACTTTATCACTATTAGGCATAAGAATAATACGAATATAAACATGACATGATTGTATATTCTTCAACGTTTGCTGTTGTCTCACTCTAGTTTCGTAGTTTATTAGGCAGACAGGATTTAAATGAGATAGCAGCAAACACGAAAGAATACGTGGCAAAATGTTTATATTCGTATTATTCTTATGGTGAAGAGAATACTGCATGTGATTCACAATTCATAAAAGTTCCTATTAGCAACCATCTCTTCTCACAGGAAGGAAAAAATTCAGAACGTAGAGTTGGCCATATTGACAAACATCCCAAACAGTCTTGCCAGTCGGATCTTCGTAGTACATTGAAATGCTGCTACATTCAAAGATGAACAATACGGAAGTTGTATTTACTTCGTTGGATAATGTACCAAAATGCAGTGGTCGAAACTCGGGGCGGAGGGAAAAAGCTCGTCTTCCACCCTTTTTTTTAAATTTATTTACTGACGTAGAGGTTTTGGTGCCAGTATTTATCTTTGTGCCTACAAAGCATGCCATTGTAGCGCTACATATATTTGACGGTAGAAGTGAGTTGTGACGGCACCCACCAACATTTTTCAGAACTTCTGCTTGCTTTGCACTCGATTCTAAGCCGCAGGTGGTTTTTGGATTACAAAAAACCGGGAAAAAAATGCGGCTTAGATTCGAGTAAATACGGTATAGCACTTGTAGACTTAATAGAGAAAGCTTTTGACAATGTTGACTGGAATACTCTCTTTCAAATTCTGAGGGTGGCAGGGGTAAAATACAGGGAGCGAAAGGCTATTTACAATTTGTACAGAAACCAGATGGCAGCTATAGGAGTCGAGGGGTATGAAAGGGAAGCAGTGGTTGGGAAGGGAGTGAGGCGGGTTTGTAGCCTCTCCCCGATGTTATTCAGTCTGTATATTGAGCAAGCAGTGAAGGAAACAAAAGAAAAGTTTGGAGTAGGTATTAAAATCCATGGAGAAGAAATAAAAGCTTTGAGGTTCGCCGATGACATTGTAATTCTGTCAGAGACAGCAAAGTAAGACTTTTATCCATTGTGGATGTGGAGCACTGCGACTGTGGTGTGAACAGGTTTTCAGAAATTACTGCAACCAGTCGCCTTTTATGTAGATGTATTTTATTTAACCATGACCGGTTTCGAGCTGCCTAGCAACTCATCATCAGATGGTGTATACATTTAGTGCTTTTTTGTACCCATTGTGTGGGTGGTTGAGTATCTGTGGCTCGCTGTATATTCCGAGGATCCTTCCACATCGTCAACTCTGCGAGACAGTTATAAACTAACTGGATCAACAATGGGCTGAGGGTCCAGAGACTGACTTGCAAAGTCATCATGATCGATCCCAAACAATCTTCGCTTGTAGTTTTCATCCCGTCAATGTCTATAGCTGTAGTCGGTTGGTAGAATAGTCGCCTCCTGATAAATCTTCAGTTTCACCGATACTTCTGCAGCTGTGAATGTCCCTTATCAAAAGTAAGCAATTTCCAGATGAAACTTTCAGTCAAAACAGTCAGATGACTTGTACATGTACACTTCTACCTTATTTTTGATACAGTGAAAGTACATACATTACGAATGAACTGATTCTAGTGAAATTTGATTTCCAAAACATCGGAGAACAAAATAATGAACTACGAAATATATCAACCATAGAGTTTACTCTATGAACTACGAAATATATCAACCATAGAGTTTACTCTATGGTTGATATATTTCGTAGTTCATTATTTTGTTCTCCGATGTTTTGGAAATCAAATTTCACTAGAATCAGTTCATTCGTAATGTATGTACTTTCACTGTATCAAAAATAAGGTAGAAGTGTACATGTACAAGTCATCTGACTGTTTTGACTGAAAGTTTCATCTGGAAATTGCTTACTTTTGATAAGGGACATTCACAGCTGCAGAAGTATCGGTGAAACTGAAGATTTATCAGGAGGCGACTATTCTACCAACCGACTACAGCTATAGACATTGACGGGATGAAAACTACAAGCGAAGATTGTTTGGGATCGATCATGATGACTTTGCAAGTCAGTCTCTGGACCCTCAGCCCATTGTTGATCCAGTTAGTTTATAACTGTCTCGCAGAGTTGACGATGTGGAAGGATCCTCGGAATATACAGCGAGCCACAGATACTCAACCACCCACACAATGGGTACAAAAAAGCACTAAATGTATACACCATCTGATGATGAGTTGCTAGGCAGCTCGAAACCGGTCATGGTTAAATAAAATACATCTACATAAAAGGCGACTGGTTGCAGTAATTTCTGAAAACCAGAGACAGCAAAGGACTTGAAAGGAATGGATAGTGTCTTGAAGGGAGGATAGAAGATGAACATCAACAAAAGCAAAACAAGGATAATGGAATGTAGTCAAATTAAGTTGGGTGATGTTGAGGGAATTAGATTAGGAAATGATACACTTAAAGTAGTAAAGGAGTTTTGCTATTTGGGGAGCAAAATAACTGATGATGGTCGAAGTAGAGAGGATATAAAATGTAGACTGGCAATGGCAAGGAAAGCGTTTCTGAAGAAGAGAAATTTGTTAACATTGAGTATAGATTTAAGTGTCAGGAAGCCGTTTTTGAAAGTATTTGTATGGAGTGTAGCCATTTATGGAAGTGAAACATGGACGATAAATAGTTTAGACAGGAAGAGAATAGAAGCTTTCGAAATGTGGTGCTACAGAAGAATGCTGAAGATTAGATGGGTAGATCACATAACTAATGAGGAGGTATTGAATAGAATTGGGGAGAAGAGAAGTTTGTGGCACAACTCGACTAGAAGAAGGGATCAGTTGGTAGGACATGTTCCGAGGCATCAAAGTATCACCAATTTAGTATTGGAGGGCAGCATGGAGGGTAAAAATCATAGAGGGAGACCAAGAGATGAATACACCAAGCAGATTCAGAAGGATTTAGATTGCAGTAAGTACTGGGAGATGAAGCAGCTTGCACAGGATAGAGTAACATGGGGAGCTGCATCAAACCAGTCTCAGGACTGAAGACCACAACAACAACAACAACAACAACAACAACATATAGAAAATGAAAACTACAGGCTATACCATTTTGCTTTGGCTCCACTAGTGGTGAGCTACAGTACTGCGGCGTATGGATATTGAAGTGTACCAGGGCTGTATATGTTCCTAGTAACAGACAAAAAATCTAATTACTCAATTTTAAGTATATGACATGGTAATTAAAACTTCATGGCTGTCCTTCACATGTCAACAGAATGATCTGTTTGTTCCATGTTTTCCACACTAGTGTATTTGGCTTACATAAGATAAAACACGGTGGCTGCATTATGAACTAAAGCAGCAGTTGTGTCGATGGTGAAATTTAGATTCTACAGGGCATGTCTGGAAAGTAAGTACTGATGGGAAAAAAACTCATAAAAACATTTTTTCAAACAAAAATCTGTTTTTACAAGAAAGAATCTATGGCAGAAAAATCTGAACACCATGATAAAATTAATGCAGAATAATTAAATTTTGGGAATACATTTGTCTAGGTAATGTATTTAAGTGATTAATGTTCCAAGATCCACAGGTTAATGTAAGCTGAGAAATGCTGGTACATTAATAGCCAGTGTAACCATCAGAATATTGTTTGCAAGCATACAATCGTGCATGCATTATGTTGTACTGGTTAGATGTCTAGTTTGAGGGAAGGAGTTCCGGATGTCAGTTTGAGGGAAGGAGTTCCACGTCTGGTCCACTCGGTTGGTCAATACAGGGACGGTCGATGCTGGGTGTGGATGACACTGCGTTGTCGTCCGACGGTGTCCCTTACGTGCTCTATTGGAGACAAATCTGACGATCGAGCAGGTCGAGGCAATGTGCTGACACGCTGTAGAGCATGTTGGTTTACAACAGCAGTATATGGGGAGCATTGTCCTTTTAGAAAAGACCCTTCAGAATGCTGTCCATTCGTGGCAGCGCAACATGTCAAATCACCAGATTGATGTACAAATTTACAGGCGGGGTGTGTGAGATAACCACGAGAGTGTTCCTGTTGTCACACGAAATCGTGCACTCGACCATATTGCACCACGTAGGTCCAGTGTGTCTAGGCTGCAGGCTACGTTGCAGGGGCGCACCTGACCTATTCCTAACACACACACGGCCATCACTGGCACCGGGGCAGAAACAGCTTTCATCAAAAAACACAACAGACCTCTACTCTGCCCTCCGATGAGCTCTCACTTGACACCACAGGAGTCAAGTGGCGGCGGTTTGGGGTCCGTGGAATGCACGCTACAGGGTATATGGCTCAGAGCTGTCATTGAAGTAACTGATTTGTACCAGTTCATTGTGTCTCTGTGGTGCCAACTGCTGCTCGAGTTGCTGCTGCAGACAGAGTACAATGTGCCAGAGCCCTATGCTGAACAAGACCGTCTTCCCTCTCGGTGGTTCCACTTGGTCGCCCAGAGTTTGGTAAATTAACAGATATTCCAGAACATCCTTCATACAATAGAGATACTTGTCTTAGCGTAAATTCGAAGTAATTTTCTATATTACATTGAAAAATAAATTACACTAGTTTCCACTCGTAGTTCTACAGTATAAAGTTTCTGAAGATATTTGCGTCATGAACTGCAACAGGACAGTGCAGGTGGTGTTGATCCATTTATAATAATATTTATTTGAATACACACAACATTACGAGCTACACAAACTTAGAATCACAAACTTGTCGAGAATTAATGATTTTACCTTTGTATGGAACCACAGTCGTATAAAATCTTTTGAAAGATGTAACCTCCGTATGACTTTAGAACTGGTTTTATTTCACAATCTAGATTTTGGCCTTAGGCCATTATCAAGTGTTACAAGTATTATAAATCATTAGACTCAAGTAGAACCCAAGTCATAGTTAAAACATGTGCCTTCGGTTACATAAATGAATTTTGTCAAAAATAATTTGCGTAATATGTTAATTTACTGGCAGTTAGCATGACTGAGTATGGTTGTGGAATTTTTCCAACAATGGCCTAAGGTCGAAATCTAGATTGTGAAATAAAACCTGTTCTGCTGTCAAATGGCAGTTATATCTTTCATCGAGAATTGATGTGGATGGAGAACATGTTCTTTGTGGCCACCACTTTGCTGCTGTAGCTGTTCAGGACAAACACTCACACTCCGCACTACTTGCTGTCACAGAGCTTCACTTCCGTAACGTACACACTAAATTTCACTAGATCACGAGGATGCTGACGGAAGATTTGTTCTTTCAAATATCCCCACAAAAAATAAACACAGATTGATGTCGGACCTGTGAGGTAACCAAATTTGAACACATTGAAGACACTGAGGAAGGCTGTGAGACAACACTCTTTCCACCAAACGTTCTGTACGGAGTGTCGAGAACGACATTGGCTTTGTGTGGGCGAGCTTCGTCCTGCATAAACCACTGCATGTGCATTGGAAGTGGAGTGGTGTAAAATGCAGGAAGGAACTGCTTTTGTGACATGCCCATGTGCCATTCAGAATTGGATGTTTTGTTGGAAAAAGAAAGGTCCAGTTAATTGTGGCTTGATATGGCAGCCCAGACAGACACTTTTTGACCATAATTGTCCCTTTCATGAAATGTCACTTGACATTCAGGTGCCCAAAACGTCACATTTTGCTTACTGATCATGCCATTAATACAAATGTATGCCTTATTGAGGAATTCGTCCCCATCCCTCCGTGTTAACCAATTAGCAAACATATGCCTGTTTCCTTTCTGCTGATCAAGAACAGTATAGAGCACTGACGTTTTGTACTGAAGGTGACTTCTCGGAGCTGCCTTGCCACTCTCTCAGCTTCCACATTTTCAAATGATCGGATTTGAGACATATGTGGCCCTTCCAAACATTCAATTAATTTTAGATTCCCAATGCAACCTATAGGTCATGTTTTTAGTGGGAGCCCACGATGTGTTAAAATGTTGATGGAAACATCTCTGTGTAGTAATTTCACCCTTTGTTTCTCCATAAAGAACTAGCTGGGCCTCCTGTTGAGCCATTCCTTGTCTGCTGTGTTAATTGACTGATCTGAGCTGATCTCAGGCAAACTCTCCAGGAGCCATTACGACCGGGGTTTACAAATATGTCACTTTAGGATACTGACCATAAAATATATCAAATGGCTCAACATCTCGTGTACCAGCTTGTATTGAATTAGCAGATATAGGCAGTTTAATATACATCTACAAACAACTACTGAAGATATTCTCATGCAGTCAGCTAGCCTTGTACATTGCAAGCAATTGAGTCTACACTTCTAAGACCCTCTTACCGAGCAAGATGGTGCAGAGGTAAAACACTGGGCTTGTATTTGGGAGGATGGTACTTCAGTTGCTGTCCAGCCATCCAGATATGGCCTTTCCAGATTAACTGAAATCTTCAGTATTGCCCAACAACTCACAACTAAACTATCGCCTTCAGACCATATGTATTTTCATCCACATCCATACCCTGCAAACCACTTTGAAGTGCATGGCAGACAGTAATCTTGTCGTACGGGAATGATATGTAGGGGTTTGTAGTATATTTCTACAGTCATCATTTAGTGCCAATTTGTGAAACTTTGTATGTAGGCTTTTTCAGAACAGTTTGTGCCCATATTCCAGTGTCTGCTAATTTAGTTTTTTCAGCATCTCTGTGACATTCTCCCATGGGTCAGACAAATTTATGACAATTCGTGCTGCCTATTTCAGTATACATTCAATATCCACTATTAAACATTCTCACCACAATCAATACTTATTTATATTCATCGGCTTCACAAATTTGCAACCAAACTGCCACTTTCAACCTATTCTCTAGTCTGCCTGTATACTAAAGAGCAGGCAGTGTTTGTTGAGGGGGGTGGCTTTCCTGGAAAAACACTTTAACTGCACTACATATAGAGCAAGAATGTATTTCCTGTCTGGCATTGCAGTGCAATGTGCTGTAATTTACATAGATTCTGATCGTGTACATGTCTTGCATTAGTTATTCAAGTAACTAAGTTCTGTATCCCATAAATCGTGTTAATGCATTTAGTGGCAACTAAACGCTTCCTGGGCACATATGCACACTGCATCGCCACTGATGCTAAAGGTATGCTGCAAATAGGTCAATACAAGCTTGTGAAACAGCCTGTAGGTGCCACTTGTGATGAGTCGGGTAGGTAGGGTGGAGAATCGTTTGCTCGCTCTTCAGTTTGCAGGTGGGCTATACAGATTAGTCTGTCACAACAACCCACATCCCAAAACCTAATGTAGACAAAAGAAGAAGAAGAAGAGCCAATATTCTGTTCTGTTCCTGTTCCTGTTCGTGTTTATATTATTTCACACAGAACGAATTCTGCATCAGGTATCGGTAGGTCCAGCTGATGCATGTTTCCGAGCTTTTCCTAAATTGCTTAAATTTCGTTTCTTACTATTTAAGTTTTGAAATCTCATTAAGAAACTCAGTGGCTTTGCATGCAATATATGTGCATAAAAATATTTTAAAATATTTGTAGTTGTTGTGTCGAAAACTTTAATATTGACATATGTAACATTCGGGTTGTAATGACCTGACACACACGTGGTTACTCTGATGTCAAATATTTTATTGTTTTCTGTTATGTTTTATGATGATAATGATCTTCGTTGTACCAGCTTACTCTGAACAGTCAACAATACCTGTACCGTTACAACACTGGGGTTTTCCTTACTTTTTCCAAGAAATAGTTTAGCACTTTCCAGTTATTTGAATCTCAGTTTGATTCATGATACCATGGTAATTAGAATATTGAGTGATGTTGAAATGGAGGACTAGTAAATTTCTCAGCAGATGAAGGGACACTTTCTGAGTTTGAAGATGATGTCAGTAATGCATCTGAAACCAAGTTACCTAAGGACAGTAACGACAGTCCACAGCCTGTGCATAATAGTGTATGCCGACAGTCTTTCTTTTTCCTAAAAATGGGAATATAGAATGGCAGTTGCACTGACTGCTACAACATGGTTGCCTATCAGCTTAGAATGTCATCAAGAGTACTCCCGGGGTTACCAGGTACACAAACAACAGAATAAGATATGTAAAAATTCATTTCTATTAGTATCTTGTTCAGATCGTTGAAACGAAGTAATAAAGATATCAGCTATTGAAGGATAACAAGTTTATGGCCAACAATGAACAAACATTGATGATTCTGTTCTTCGCCCTATGAGGACCATTCAATAAGTAATGCAACACTTTTTTTCCTTGGACAATTTCGGTTGGTAATATGAGGAATTTGTTGTGGGACATCGTGGAATATTCCCACTTCAGCCCCTATAGTTTCATGAAGTTCTCTTGGGTGGTGGTGCTACATGTAGCCTTCAGACTGGCATCTGTAACAGAGGTGCATTCCAAGCAGAGATCTGTCATTGGATTTCTTTTGTCGGAAAACCAGAGCATCATAGATATTTATAGGTGCTGGCAAAAGGTCTGCAGTGACCTGTCGGTGAACGGAAGCACAGTGAGTCATTGAACGAGGCATCCATCATCATTGCAATGAGGTCACACAAACTTGTCCAACCTTTCTTGTGCTGTCCAGCCACACACAGTGGTGACTCTTGCAATCTTTGCACATGCAGACACACTAATTCGAGGTGATCAACAGATCACAAACAAACAACTCACAGGACATCCCTGTTGGTAGTGCTGACACTCTCACCAACCAGTTGGGGTAACCAAAGGTGTGTGCCAGCTATACCGTATTTACTCGAATCTAAGCCGCACTTTTTTTTCCGGTTTTGTTTCAATTTGGAGGTGCGGCCTACAGCTTTTCTCTCCCTTGAATTTCGAGTCTCAAATTTCAGGTGCGGCTTAGATTCGGGAAAATTTTTTTTCCTTGATGTTGGGTCTAATTTTTCATGTGCGGCTTGGATTCGAGTAAATACGGTATTTCTCGCTGCCTAACAGAAGACCATAAAGAGCAAAAAAGGACCGTCTGTGTGAAATTGCTCGCGCGTTTCGAGGCTGATCGTGACAATTTTTTGTCGAACATTACCACAGGTGATGAAATATGCGTTCATCACTTTGAACTGGAAACAAAACGGCAATCCATGGTGTGGCACCACACCACTCCTTCTCCGAAGTAGTAGTTCAAAGCCACATCACAAGCCGGTAAAGTCATGGCAACGGTGTTCTGGGATGCTGAACAGGTTTTTCTGTTTTGATGTCCTTCCTGATGGTGCTATGATCAACTGTGAAGTGTATAACGCTACCCTCAGGAAATTGAAGAAATGACTTCAGCATGTTTATTGTCACAAAAATGAAAATGAACTTCTCCTTGTCCATGGCAATGCAAGGCCTCACAAAAGTCCAAGCACCTGAGAGGAGCTCACAAAACTTCATTGGACTGTGCTTCCTCATCCACCCCACAGACTGGGTCTCACATCCTCTGACCTCCACGTGTTTGGCCCAATGAAGTATGCACTCTACAGGAAGCAGTATTTGTATGGTGCAGCAAGTCGTTGCCTCCGACATCGAGTAGTTGAGTGGTACCGTGCGGGCATACAGGCTCTCCCAGTAAGGTAACATAAGCCTGCAGCATTGAATGGCTATTTAGGTTGAAAAATAGTTGTTTTATAGCCAGTAGTGTGGGGAGTAATATGGTGTATTGTAACCACAAATAAAATCAACCTACTTTCAGGAAAAATGTGTTGCATTACTTATTGAATGCCGCTTGTATGTTGCATTCTTATTCCTTGCTAGTGCATATTGATCACATGAGGAATCTGCAAAAAGTTTGTGGGATTAGGATACTGAGTGGATCACATTTCGAGCAACCATGTCCAATGAAAAATTTTGTAAGATATTTGTGTCTTCTGTGATTTGATAAGAAATCCACCAAAGGAAAAAAAAAAATGATGTTCTGTTAAACTTTCTGCAATTCGCGGTATTTGGAAGTAGGTAGAATGTTATTATTTTCAACAATGTATTGGAATATAACAGTGCCAACAACTGCCCAAAAAAATGTATGTTACTGGAATTTTTTGGCAGTATTTTAATGTCAGGTCATTAATGTCAGGTCATATTGACCTGAACAGTGTATTTGTGCAGTAAAAGTGAACAGAAGAGCAAGGTTGAGGCAAATTCTGGGACAGTTCCTTTAAAACAGGATGGTCACTTTGCTTCCCTACCCTTTCCCAAGCTGAGCTTGTGCTCTTATGCTCAGTCCTTTGTGACCTCATCGTCAATGTGAAGCTAAACTTGAATTTCCCTTCTGTGATATGTAATGTGTAATGTCATCTCCTAATGCATATCACACCGAAATTTGTATTCACATTGTCATGACTTCCCACCTTGGAGAAAGTGCCAGTTACTGTATAGTTTCAACCATCTACATTTTTTCCTATTTTGTTCCCAAGTATCATTATAAAAACAAGCTATAATTATCACTCGATTTCCAGTTTATAACAGAAAATAAGATATTCTACTGTTATTAAAACCTGAAGAGATTTTGCTTACACCCTTGGGCTTTCCTGATTCAGGTTTTGCTGATTGCATGGGTAGTTGCTTGGAAATAGCAGTGGATGTAGGTGGTTGCTTGAAAACAGCGATGCATGGTACCCTGTCCCTACACTTGTCAAGCTGGGCTTTTTCTTGCTCTACCCAATTGGCAGTGAGATAATTCTTATCTTTCTATCTTATGCAGTGTACTGTTTTCTATGACCAGTTTATCTGTGGGTATTAAGTGGAGTTCAGTTGTCACAAGCGAAGTATAATTTCCTCGCTGTGTGTATAGTCTGATGTTTTTGCAATTAAAAAAAGATAGATTTTGTAAAATTGTGTATTGCCAATAAAAATGGGTGACTGATTGATTATCTTCTTTTTTCCTTACAACACAAATACAAAACATTTCATAATGCATAAGTTGTTCAGTGTGCGCGTGAACTGACCTGATTTTGTCCCATAAATGTTCAGTGGGATTCATGTTGTGTGATCTGGGTGGACAAACCATTTGCTCAGATTGTCCAGAATGTTTTTCGAACCAGTTGTGAACAATTGTCACACAGTGACATTGCGCATTATCATCCATAAAAATTCCATTGTTTGGGAACATGACGTCCAGGAAGGGCTGCAAATCACCTCGACGTAACCATTTCCAGTCAGTGGTTTTTTTTAGTTGGACCAGAGGACTCAATTCATTCAACATCAACACAGCCCGCATCGTTAAGGAGCCACCACCAGCTTGCATAATGCCTTAGTGATAACTTGGGTCTGTCGCTTCATGGTGCCTCCACCACACTTGAACACTACCCTCAGATTCTTACCAACAAAAATTGTGACTCATCTTACAGGCCACAGTTTTCCAGTCGTCTAGGGTCCAACCCGTATTGTCGTGAGCCCGGGAGAGGTGATGGAGGCGATGTGCTGTTAGCAAATGTACTCGCGATGGTCAGCAGCTGCTGTAGCCTATTAATGCCTAATTTTGCTGCACTGTCGTAATGGATACATTTGTTGTACATCCCACATCAATTTCTACAGTTATATGATGCGGTATTACTTGTCTGTTAGCACTGACAACTCTAAGAAAATGTCGCACTTCTCGGTTGATAGGGCCGTTGGCCACTGTGTTGTCCGTGGTGACAGGTGATACCTGAAATTTGGTAAACACGGCACACACTTAACACTGTGGATCTCAGAATATTGATTGCCCCAAGAATTTCCAACTTGGAATGTCCCATGCTTCTATCTCTGACTACCATTCCACATTCAGAGTCTGTTAATTCCCGTTGTGTGGCCATAATCTTGTCAAAAAACTTTTCACATGACAAATGACTGCCCTTTTTTACTTCGTGTATGCAATACTGCTGCCATCTGTATATGTGCATTTTGCTATCCCTCGGTTTTAGTCATCTCAGTGCATAAAAATGGAGACAGAAAGTAATTACAGAATCTATAAAATCTGCGCGTAACTATATACATATTGATGAAACAGTAAAAATTATGCCTGGAAGCACATACTGCAAGCTGTGACAGAATGTTGATGTTGCATTGTCAAACATAAATGCAGGCAACACTAAGTAGAGATCAAGGTTGCATAAGCAGAGTGAAATCTACACTCTGCATATTCGTACCAGTCTGTATTTGTGACATCACGCTACCTTGGCAGATTTTATGGTCAGATCCATTAGTATATTATCAGTAAGCCACAGATACATTAAACAATTGATCACCTGTGTATAAAACAGATTCAGATGTCAATTACTTAACAAATAAAGTAACGTGTTAAATAGTAAGTAAGAGAAAGTTCACAAAATGTTTGAAATTATGTTTAAAATTTGTACAATGTTACTAAGTGTTGTCGTTATGAAACACTAGATGAATATTGTGTGGATGATTTGCATTCTATTTTAAACAGAAGAAAGTTTTTCCTGCACCTCAGTGATGTGTAATATCTCCTCAAGTACGTGTCATACAATATATAATTTTACAGCTACATTCAGTGATGTACGCAGGTACTGTCTCCAAACCGTGTTGCGAATAGAGTTGGTACGAAAGAAGGAATGTCTGATGCTGAATTTTTACAACGTGAGCAGCAAAAATATATTAAGCAATAAACTTTTGTCTGTTCATCATTGTGTAGGGGGAGTCAGCTATAAAAATTTCCGTAAAGATTTGAAATTGGGTTTTAACTTCATTGTAAGTCACTAAGTGCTCTCATAGTGCACATAGTTTATACCTGTAATATTTGATTTATTGTGTTAAATCTTTAATACCACTTAATTTTAAAATTTTAAATTTGCTCAATAATTATATGAAATACTAAAAATCAAATTTTTGTTGCGCTGGAGGTTGTTAGACAGACAACCTGCAACTGATACCAGGTTCTGGCATAGTTGCTTAGTAACATGGATGATGATTTTATTGAACAACATTATAAAAAGTTAAAACAATTTTTAAATCTCAGCATTTGTCCGCTCTTCTACACCAGTAGTGATTTGGTACATAAGATTGAAGCTGTTGTAGCTATCCTTATAGAAAAATGTTTTGACATGTGCTACACTCTCACACATTGTGCTTCCATTACAGGGCTGCTTCTTAAGCAATGTACAGTGCCAGAACCGGACAGAGTGTGTGGAGCAGAACGAAAACCCGAATCACAATGTCTTCTTCTGCTGCTGCGAGAGAGACCTCTGCAACCACAACTTCAGCTGGCAGCCGCAACCTGCTCCACCTCGGCCCACTTCTTTCCCCCGTGAGTGACACAACTTTTGCAACAAATTCTTTTTATTCGTAACTTTTATATGCCGCTTCGTTTACCTGCGTCTAGATCCATATTCTGCAAATCACCGTGTATTGCATTGCAGGTGGGAACATCCCACTGTAAAGCATATTAGGGTTTTTTTTTGTGCTCCATTCGTGTATTGAGTGTGGGAAATATGTCTGCCCAAATACCTCTGTGCACACTGTAACTAATCTAATCTTGTCTTTGCTGTCCCCACGGGAGTGATACATAGAAGGCTGTAATATGTTCCTGGATTCATCACTTTGGGAGGCTCGTTCAGTAAGTCCTTAGAAAAAGAGAGAACAAGAAGTCATTTTCAGAAATTACAAAGTTTGAAAACTAAAATAATATCGCTGTTGGTCAAATCTTATGAATATGGTTGATGTTGCAATGATTCGAACCTTTAATTCCATAATTTTGGCCATCAAAACTGTATAGGTGTGCGCCCATACACTGTTGTGATGGAAGAGGATATTTTTCTTTCTCAAACGAGGATGTTTTTTAAGGTTTTTTCACTCAACTGGTTCACTGACGCATAATGCTCTCCAGTTATAGTTTGTCCCTTTTTCAAGTAATTGACACAGATGATTCCAAGTGCATCACAAAAAAATGTGGCCATCACATTGTCAGCCAATTTCACCATCTTCGCCTTCATAAATCCACTGTTTTGATTGTTCCTTAGTCTCTGGAGTGAAGTATTGTATCCACGTTTCATCCACAGTTCCATATTAATGCAGAAACCCGATAGGATTTCAACAGAAAAGTATCGAAACAGTCTCAGCATTGACCGTACGGTCGCATTTATTCTCCAGTGAGAGTAAATCCAGACCAGTCTTGCCGAGATATTTTCCAAACATTATTTTTTGTGCAAAATTGAAAACACTTTATCTTGAACTCTGCCTCAGGCCTCAGTTGTTTTGCACATTTTGTTTCAACAATCACTCGAAACTGCATCATTTATTTTGTCAATTGTTTGGGGGCTGAGCACTTCCGCTGGACAATCTGAATGCTTTTCATCTTTTGTGGACTTATGGCCACGTTTAAACTCATTTACTCAATTATAAACTGTTGCAAACACAGGAGCAGATGTGCAATTTTGTCCAATCCTGCCTTGAACTATTTCGGTGTTAAGTCTTGTAAATAGAAGTGTTTAATCGCTGTTCTGTCTGGGTACATTGTCGTCCGGTCGAACAGCTGCTCAAAACGTGCACCATGCCATGGATGCAAGTCAGTGGTGATAATATTATGCTATGGTGGACATTCATTTGGGCTTCCGTGGGTCCTGTGGCAATAATTGGAGGCATCTTGACAGACATAGACTATGTAAACATTTTTGAAGACTATTTGCTTCTGTTTGTACTCAATGCTTTTTCCAATGGTGATCGCATCTTGCAGCAGGGAAGATTGCAAGATTGCAGTCAGCTCAAGATGGATAACCTATAGTAACAGATGTTAACAGTTGCTGCAGAAGATGGCCATGCAAACAAACGTATCAGCGAGATGTCTTTATCTGAACCTGTTGGGAAGCCGGCCAGGGTGGCCGAGCTGTTCTAGGCGCTAAAGTCTGGAACCACGCGACCACTACAGTCGCAGTTTCGAATCCTGCCTTGGGCAGATGCGTGTGATGTCCTTAGGTTAGTTAGGTTTAAGTAGTTCTAAGTTCTAGGAGACTGATGACCTCAGAAGTTAAGTCCCGTAGTGCTCAGAGCCATTTGAACCTTTTTTGAACCTGTTGGGATGCTATCAGGCAACAGCTCCATGCTGACAGACCTCCAGTCTGAAATTTATGAGAATTGCTTGACCTACATAGACATCCAGTACCACATACCATATTTTATGGAGTGTAATACACACCTTATTTTTTAAGCATTTTTAATAACATTTTTACCAGTTTCATTATTACATTGCAAAACCCGACTAAAAAAAATTCTTAGTTTATAAAACTGCACTGACCTTTAAAATCACAGAAAATCATCATCTGAACTTCTTCTTCTTCTTCTTCTTCTTCTTCTTCTTTGTTGTCATCTTCATACATAAGATGGTGTTCACTGGCATCGTGAACGTGAATTATACCACACTTCTTGAAAGATGCGACAGTAATGTCTTCTCACGCTCTAGACCACGACTGTTTTATCCAGCGTTGTCATTGTTGCCCTCCTCATATATAAGATGGTGTTCACTGCCATCGAGAATGTTACCTGTGCCACACTTCTTGAAAGATGCGACAGTAACGTCTTCTTACACTTTAGACCATGACTGTTTTATCCAATGACGCACTTGTTTGATTGTAGTTCATTTTAAAACTCCCTTTGGCGTGAATTCATGTTGGTTTTCATTCATCATCCATTTGTTCCATTTCTCTCTCTGTGTTGTTGTTGTTGTTGTTGTCGTTGTCTTCAGTCCAGACTGGTTTGCTGCAACTCTCCACACTACTCTATCCTGTGCAAGCCTCGTCATCTCCAAATAACTACTGCAATTTACATCCTTCTGAATCTGCCTAGTGTATTCATCTCTCGGTCTCCCTGTACTATATTTACCCTTCACACTTCCCTTCAATACTAAATTGGGGATCCCATGATACCTCAGAACGTGTCCTACCAACCGATTGCTTTGTCTAGTCGAGTTGTGCCACAGATCCCTGTTCTCTCCAATTCTATTCAGTACCTCATCAACAAAAGTACCAACAAAAATGGTGAACAAAAGTGGCCAAGATGTAGAGAACAAGGAGGAACTCAAGAATATGTGGAAGGAGTATTTTGAAGAACTGAACCCAAATGGAGACCTGGATGAGGAGGAACACTAAATAGAAAAAGACCTTACATGAGGAGAAGTGGAAGAGGCATTGGACAAGATGAAGGAAGGGAAGTCACCAGGTCTGGGTGAGCTAAGTGTAGAGACGGTGAGAGCAGCAGGTGAGGCGGGGATACAGTGGCTATATCGAGTAATGAAAATTGTGTGGGGACAGAAGATGATCCCAGAAGACTGGAAGAAGGGAATAATTGTTCCGATCTTTAAGAATGGAAATAAAAGAGAGTGCAAGAACTATTGGGGGATTACATTAATGAGTCATTGTGGAAAGAGCTTTGAGCAAATTTTGGAAGCACGAATTTGGGAAAAATTAGGAGGAGGGTTGGGAGAAGAGCGACACGGCTTTAGAACAGGAAGGTCCACAGTGGATCTAATGTTTGCTGTAAGACAACTGCAGGAACAGCACTATGAATCTGGAATAGATCTACTAATGACCTTCCTGGACATTGAAAAAGCATATGATAGTGTACGTAGAGAGCAGAGGAGTAGCAAAACAGATGATTTGGAAGATAAGGGAAATGTACCATGGAAGTGTGAGCTGTGTGAAAGTGGGAGGGGAGAGATCAGCTTGGATTAAACAGAAGAATGGCTTGACGCAGGGAAGTGCACTTTCACCACTCTTCATTGTAGTGATGCATGATATAATGAGTACAGTAGCACAAGTAATTGACGAAAGGAAAGATGAAAGCTATGGTGTTTGCAGATGAGCTGATGATTTGGGGGAATAAGGAGGAGGAAATTCAAGAGCAGTTAGACGTATGGGGACGAACAGTAGAAGAATAGTATAAGTCAGAGTGAGATGATTGTCACAACAAGAATGAAGGGGAGAGGAACAATTGGAAGAACAATTGGTGAGGAATGATTGAGGAGAGTGGAGAGTTTCAAGTACCTAGGAAGTCTGATATAGGAAGATGGAAAAAATGACAGAGAAATAAACAAGTGGGGGAGAAAAGCGGAAGCATTTGGAAGAGTGTCAGAAATCTGATCTGGAGCAAGGATGTACCCCAAATCGGTGAAAAGGTTATATACTGGTCATACTGTGTCCTGATCGTGACATACGCATCTGAAACCTGGGTTATGAAAGGAAGAGAGAGAAGCAAAGTACAAGCTAGTGAGGTGGAATTCTTGAGGAACAGTATTGGAGTAACAAAGATAGACAGCTTAAGAAATGAGAGGATTAGGGAGTTAATGAAGGTGGAACTGTTACAGGAGGAGATAGAGAAATCAAGACTGAGATGGTATGTGCAAGTGAATGGAGGAGAAGATGATACCCAGGAGGATACACAAGATGACACTAGAAGGAAAGAGACGAAGAGGGAGACAGAGAGACAGATTGCTGAAAGGAGTGGAGGAATGCATCTAGAAGGAAGGAGAGGACTGGACCAGGGTGAAGACAGAGAAATTGTGGAAAGACAAAAGACGATGGAGAGACTTATATTCCAAACAGACCTGTCCAGAGGCTGAAAACTGTCCAAGATGATGATGATGGTGGTGGTGATCTCCTCATTAGTTACGTGATCTACCCATCTAATCTTCGGCATTCTTGTGTAGCTCCCATTTTGAAAGCATCTATTCTCTTCTTGTCTAAACTAGTTATCATCCATGTTTCACTTCCATGCATGGCTACACTCCATACAAATACTTCCTCTCACATATAGATTTTAAATGGTGTATTTTTCGAGACATCAAGAGGATACAGTTGTGAAGCAAGTCCTCCCAGAATAACAGCAAGCTCTTTATTTCCCTGTCTCAATTTCTCTTTCACAGAGTTTTTCAAATGACCACTAAACTGATCTAGCACGAGAAGAGAACTCTTCTTCAATAAAGCACCTTTCCCCCCCCCCTCCCCCCCCCCCCTCCCCCCCCCCCCACTCTGTTAATCCATAATTTCATACTAGCCTTGTCCATCCAACCCTTGTCATGTATGTGAACAACACCTGGCAGTATTTCAGAAGGTTTTGACATTATTTTGCACTTGAAAGTGATCATTGGATTAAGTTTAGTACCATCAGCACAGCATGAAAATATGGCAGTGCAGTGCATTTTTTCATGTCCACTTGTTTTTATAGTTACAGTTTTAGCATCTTTCAGGCCAACAGTTGTGTTACTCAGCATACCGAATCTCAGAGGACTTTCGTCCATATTCGCTATTTGGCTTAGTTCCACACTGGTTCTCTTTCGATGTTGAATAATAAAGCAATGGAAAGACAATGATTTCTATTCATGTTACTGTGGCATTTTCTGAGATATTTTGGTTTTGATTTGCATTTTAAGCCCATGATGCTTCATAAACCTGTTATCACCAACCAACTCCACCTTTAAAGTCTGTAGCACTAGCTTATGAGTGTGTATTGGGATCATTTTTGTATTAATTCCAATGCCATATTGACTGTGTCTTTGAATCCATTTCAATACTTCATCTTTTAGTTCTGGCCATTTTGCATTCAATCCTCTATTTGCACATTTAGTCTTCCTCATTTTTTCTCAATTCTTCTTTACTAGCCCACCAGTTGCGAATGGTTTTTCGCTGTTGTTGGAGGGGCGAAGTGTCATTCAGTTGTCCTGTTTCCATGTTCTTGTGCATATGCTGTTACTTTCAATTTATAGCCTGCATCATATGAATACCTTTTATTTTTTTTCCCATTATGGAACTAGCTACTAACAAAAACATTTACTGTTTTGTTTCAGTTCAAGTTCACTAGCACCGTTGACTACAGTGAAGCACCATGGGCTAGAGAGTGTTCTGGGTTTGCGATGGTGGGTCGGGACAAAGACAGAGTTAGCAAGTTTGTGAATCCCCTCGACTCAAATTTGTCACATTGGTCCACTGCTGCTACCATTTGAATTCAGTTTTGCCAGGTAGAGATAGGTTTTCTGCACAATCGAATATATTGCCATTTTTAAGACTGACAGGAATTTTAAATCAAACACTGGACATTTTTATGTTAATTTCAAGTATAAGATGCACCTGAATTTTGGAGGCAATTTTTTGAACAAAAAAGTGCATCTTATAGTCCATAAAATATAGTACCTATGGAAACATACCAAGAATTTTTTGAATCCATGCTGCATGGAATTGGTGTTGTATTACTTTTCAAAGTTGGATCAACATGCTGTTACGCATGTGGTCATAATGTGCATATGTAAAAGGTGTTAAGAAATACTTTAATGTTCGCTACAGGTTACCTTCTTTGAACATTCTAGGATCTTGTACTTAGGAGCACATGGAAACAATTTCATTAGCATTTTCTGTTGTGCTCATTAGGTGAGATGCATGTGGTAGGAAGTTGTGTGTTCATTCCCTCGTGGTGGAATGTGACCTCTTCGATTTTGAGGTTAAGGCTTCCCATGACATCTAATGATTTTTGTTTTCTTTTCTCCACGCACATTAATAGCTGTATTGAGCGAGATGGTGTAATGGTGAAGGCCCTTGACATACATTCAAATTAAGCATAATTAAAATCCTGTTAGGCCATCTGGATTTACATAAAATCATGTATATTCTACATTGTGCTGCTACAGCTCTCAATACTTCAACCCACTGTGAGACTGAATATTATGTCAAGTCTCACAATAGAGTGCTAGTGGGTACAAATGCAACTGCGACATAATGAGGCATACCCAAGCCAAAGTGAGTCAGCGTGCATCGTACCTCTAAATAAGTAAGAGACAATGACATTTCACTTACGTATGCACACGGTGGCCATTGCAATAAATGACAAGTTACTGTGAGCTCACAGTAGTATTTCTCATCTTTCATTATTGTTCACATTAGTGCATTGCTACAGTCCCTGGTCTGGCCTTTGAGAGATGCAAACCATACATCGTGCCACCTTCTTAGATTTCGATCTCAATTGACACCTCAGTCCACATCAAACTCACCGACCATCAACATTACCTGCACTTTGACGGCTGCCACCCCTTCCACACCAAAAAATCTCCCCCATACAGCCTGGTCACCTGTGGTAGACGCATCTGCAATGATAAGAACTCCGTCGCCCAGTATGCTTAAGGCCTCACAAAGGCCTTCGCAGATAGGCATAACCCCCCACCCCCTTCCCGACCTAATAAACAAACAGCTCTCCCGTGCCATACCTCCACATACACCTGATCCTCACATCCGTCCCAAGAACTGACCTCAAAGAAGTGCCCACTTTGTGACCCAGCACAACCTGGGACTAGAACAACTGAACCATGCTCTTCATCAGGGCTATGATTATCTATAACCATGCCCTAAAGTGAGGGACATCTTACCTAAGATACTCCCATCCCCTCCCAAAGTTGTGTTCCGCCACCCACCCAACTTCCACAACATCCTAGTCCATCCCTATGCCACTCCCATCCCCAGTCTCCTGCCACAGGTATCATACCCATGTGGAAGAACCAGATGCAAGACCTGCCCAATCCACCCACCCAGCACCTCCTACTCCAGTCCCGTCACAGGCTTATGCTACCCCATCAAACGCTGGGCCACCTGTGAAAGCAGCCATGTTTAGACGTGTTTTGCTGCAACCACTGCACAGTGTTTTACATTGGTGTGACAACCAACCAGCTGTCAGCCAGAATGAATGGCCACCGCCAAACTGTTGTCAAAAACCAGGTGGACCACCCAGTGGACCGTCTGGATCCTCCCCACCAACACCAGCTTTTCTGAACTGCGCAAATGGGAGCTATCCTTAGAGCACATCTTTCACTCCCACAACCTCTCGTCCTAAACCTAAGGTAACTTGCTATCCCCCGTGTGTGTGTGTGTGTGTGTGTGTGTGTGTGTGTGTGTGTTTCACCTACAGCTGGAGAAAGGAATTTCATTCCAAAAGCTCTGTACCTTTACCTTTTGTTTGTGTATCTGCCGATGGCGCAGTGCTTCTGCCTTTCAGTGAGTCACTTCTTTATTCCTATATAATTCGTAGATTTCAAAATTTCTGTCTCACCATCCAGATATTGGTTTTGCTTTGTACCCTTAAGCTTCGTAAGTAACACAAGCAGTTACTAGAAAGGTTCCTTCGATTAGACAATGGCCAAATGCCCGTTTCACTTCCTCTGTCTTCTGACCTACTGAGCTACAGCTGCAACATCTGGATTCCACCTAGAATGACTTCGATTCCCTCTAGAATGACTTCGATTCCACCTAGAATGACTTCATTCTGACCTTCCATCATTCCACTTATTTAGTTTTTCAGATCCACATGGTTTTGGTTTTGTATTTTGTCTTACAGGGAGCCACGAAATTTGAATGCCTACGGTGTGTAGTCGTGATGTTACTTTTGTAAACTCGTTTGTTGCAGCAGTCACGACTCCCAGGAACAGCAGTATGGTGAGCACAATAGTCTGCACCATCGTGCCAGTGGTGCTGCTGGCAGTAGCGATTGCAGTGCTGTACTACGTTTACCGGCAGAGGAATCTCAGCCACTTCAACGAGGTAAGCTGTAAGCTTTTTTACTCCACTGTCACTGTGTATTTTCTCGTGCCAGGAAACAGAGGGAGAAGAATGTGAAACTGTCTTTGCTTAGAACTGTAGAATTAGTATTGGCAGTTTATTCATCCAAGGATTATTTGTCAATGATATATAGAATTTATCAGGTTAAATCAAAGAAAAAAGTAAGTCAATAATTACAGACAATTGAATACATGAGGCAGTTGGACTGTGGGATAGCTGGAGCTGCTGAGATCATATCCCTGAGTTTGACAGTCAAATACAGCTTTTATTAACAAGAAAAAGAAAGAACAAAGGCTATTATTATACTTGAATTTATTCCCTTATAACAGTCTATATAATGTAAACGCAAAAAAGTAAAAATTGAACTTTTTCATGATTTTGAGCCTTTCCGGAGCCCCTTAAAGAAATGGTGTGCATCTGTACAGCAATAAAATAGGCCTGTAATAAATACAAGCCGCTAATAAGCAGTAAGAGATCAGTTTGAGGCAACGTAACCCTCAGTCTCAATAGCAGCAATATCCAGGCAACTGATGCTGTGCACTTGACAAATGCGTATCAAGTTGGCAGCATAACAGTTTATGTAACGAGTGAAGAAAGTGAGGTGCCATGTGTAGGGTGTGAACCAATCACAGCACTGCTGGTTGTGAAGTGTCATGATGTCGAAGCTCCCACATTGCTGGCTTTGTTTTGGTTGAGTATAAACAGTGTGCATTGTGTACGGAATCTACCGCGTGCCTGCACTGTACAGTGCTTTGTTTTGCCACGGCCCAAAAATTGACCGAATTCCCTAACTTCCAGTAACGAGCATATCAGTTATTCGAATACTTCACGTCCGGCTGCCGTCCTACTGCCCTCGACAGATTATCAGAGACAACACACGAAATGTTAATTCCCTAATCTGGCTGTTGCTAGTTCCAACCGATGGCGTGGGATGACACAGAATGTTACGAGGGGTCCGTTACTTTTTGTAGGACGGCAGCAGACGCAGATGTGCAGGGGTTAGCAAGTGTTTGGTGCACAGTACGGCATTCCTCCCTTGTGGTGGTCAGGTGTGATCGTCCGAAACCTCTGCGGCGAGTATGCCTGCCCTTGTCTTCTCGTGCAGTCTGGTGTCGTGTCACTGTCACATCCGAGTGCCCCACAAATGTGAATATTGTACGATTTGACTAGCTGGCCGAAAGGAGATCCAGAATGAGGCACATTTCAGACGTACCGATAAAGCTGCTCTACTCAAATACGTGGCCTCTCCGTGTCCCCGTCAGTGATCACTCGACGTCTGACGCTGTTTGCTCTCTGGTGGCTGTTCGACTTGTCACAGAGGATTGCAACTTGAGTCATTTACATACGCGCTTGTGGAATATGTACGCCCAAAACCGCGTTGACATCTGACCATGCCTTCTAGATGCTTCACTTTTTTGTCATGTGATGTATGTTTACTGAGGAGAGGACGGATGTTCAGATGTGGCCTTGTTGTAGGTAGAGACATGGCATTTCTCTAGAGAAATTTCTAAATCTACATCCATATCCGTATTCAGCAAACCATTGTGAAGTGCATGGCAGGGAGTACTTCTTACACACCAATTATTAAGGGTTCTTTCTGTAGCTTTCGCGTACGAAGCGTGGAATGGACAATTGCTTACGTGGCTCTGCGCGCGCTGCAGTTAGTCTAAGAGCGATCCGTACGGGAGTGATATGCAGTATATTCGTCACTTAATACTGGTTTTTAAAACATTGTACGTAGACAGTCACGGGATATGTGACCTGAGGTTTCTCGTCAAACCGACTGTTTGTACCGTTGTCGAGTGTCCATCAGGGCGCAGTCGTTTTCGTAACACGATATTTCACCAGCGTACCTTGCTGTCATCTTCAGGTGATACCTGTAGAATGAGTGGGATGTACAAAAGATGTACAATGTAAAGGTATCACCTGAAGATGATGGCGAGGTACACTGTCGAAATACCGTGTTTAGAAAATGACTGCATCGGGCTGGACGTCCGACAACAGTACAAACATTCGTGGGATGGTTTGTGTCTGTCTTCAGTCGTCTGCCATTTCTGATTTTTAGAATCTCAGTTACTCTCTCCCAATAGCGAAACAAATTGTGACCATTTGTGCTTTATCTTCCGTTAGACATATTTAGTATGGGTCCTACACACTTCTAAGATGATATGGACGACTGCTTTGTAAGCTGTCTCCCTTGTAGACCGACTGCATTTCTGTGCATTCTACTGATGAACTGGTCTGCCACCAGCCTTACCTACGATTGAGCCTTTGTGGTCTTTCCATTTTATATCCTTTGAAATTCTTACACCCGAATTATTGTAGAAGCTGACCGATTCCAACTGTGACTGTGACTCATTTATGCTGTAGTCATAGGATACTATATTTTTTTCATTTTGTGAACTGCACAAATTTACATAGCAACACTAATGCATTTTCTGTAATGTACATTACCAGTGGGGGAAGGTGGGTATGTACTTTTGGTACTTCATGCTCTTTGTGGCTTTTATCAGCAGTATACTTTTATTAGCAGTATATGTAATGAGATACTGCTGTCTAAGTAGGGTCCAGAACCTGAAAATATTCAACACGGCATTTATTGTGAAAAGCTGTGTGTACTATGACACATCAAATAAACTTAAATTTTTGTAGTAAGTTTAACAGAAAAAATCAGTACCGTTAAAGAATCTGATAGAAGACTTCATTGGAAACTGTAAATATTTTTTCCAATTTATAAAATATATATCACATGACTGCATTACAGTGTTTACAAAAAAAATGGACATAAATTACCCCAACCCTCTCTTCCCCCAGTTCGTATTGCTTGGGTTACAGCAAGTTGCCAGTTTTCACTCCACTTCGATACCTTATCAGTACCTGATTGAAAACTTGTGCAGATTTTTTCAAACATACAGATAATAGAATTATCTGCAATCCATCTGAGGTTACAGTTAATATTGTCTGTGGGTCATTAATACACAACATGAGCAGCAAGGATCCCAACATGTTTCCCAGGGGCACACCTGAAGTCACTTCTACTTCTGTCATTGTGTCTCCATCTGAGATATTGTGTCCTACCTACCAAGAAATCCTCAATCCAGTTACAAATTTTGTTTGATAACCTTTATGACTGTACTCCCATTGATACAGCTGTCACAAGCATGACATACAGTTGAATGTATGTTTGGGTTGTTGGCAAATCGTTTTCAAATATTGAGAAAATCTTTTGAAAGTAAAATAGAGATGATGGTAAAGTCAGTGTGTATATTCTGCAATTATTTATGTGTAAATTTAGAATAATATTTAGGATGAACATTTTTATGTTTACCAAAATTAATACCTTTTTAGAAATGATTTATTCAACAAGGTTAGTTTTTGCATGCCGAAACTATACTACATCACCAGATGCCAGTGATGGAGGTGGAAATGTTAGAGGTAAAAATATAATAATGTAACTCACTTGGTGAGATGTGATGATTCAGGAATGACACTTTTCCATAGAAACAGTATTTTAAGGCACAAGGCAAAAATGTCCTACAGTTTTCAACATGTTGGCACAAACTCACAGTAGAGCCTAAAGGAAAAACCAAGACAAGCGAGAAGACAGTGTGGCCTCTGCCACTTATTTATTTATAATTTCTCAACAGGCAGTTCATGGTCATTCATAATTATAAAATTTATTACATTTAGTTTTAGTGCTTTACAATAATTTTGCACACATCATGTCTTCTTAGCTAGGTTCTTTCACCTTAAAACACACATTATTCTCTCACAAAATTGTCTTGATGTGTAAATATTCAAATTTATCAATTTGTTTCGATTTGTAATTTCCTATTTGATTTCATATGACTAATATTGGCCTTCCAACACTCACACGTCTGAATTCAGCAAGTCAACATCTTGCTAAATTCGTAATAAGTTTGTTTGTACTTCTTCTTCTTCTTCTTCTTCTTCGATTCCCTTATGCTTTCAAGCATTGAGGTACCCTCGTTCTGTCCATTTCTTTCATTCTACTCTATACTTACATAATCTCTTAATTTCTGTTGCTTTGTCCCAGTTTTGCAAACCCTCTCTCCCATACAGTGTGGGGTCTTCCTCGTCCAGTTCCTCTCTGCCCACCCCTTACAGATAGTCATTTAGCTTTTCTTTCCTTTCCCATTCTCTCAAGGTGCCCATACCACGTCAACTGACATTCCTCAGTCATCATACTCATTGTTTTCTTCCGCCCAGTCTCTTCTCAAATTCTTTTATTCCTAATTTGATCTCTTCTGGTATTTCCTACTACTCTCCTCAAAACATTCAATTGCGCTGACCAAGTAATGGTCGTAGTTCCTATCAGAGTAGTTTCCTGGGCTATCTATACACAGTTGCCAAGGTTTCTGGAAATCTTGGAAGCAAACAGGGAAATTTTCAACTGCAATACTTGTAAGCTCCTTTGTCACAGCCTGTTGGAGGTCTGTGATATCCTGATGAAGCTCCTTTTTTCACTCATGGAAACAAGAAAAAAATTGCAAGGCGAGAGGTTGGGTGAATATGGTGTATGTGGTATGGCAATAACAGAACGTCTGGCCAGATGCTTGGTAACAGATAGAGCAGTATGTGGTTGTGGATTTCCATGCAGTAAGAACCAGCCCTGCCACAAATCTGGGCGATGACGTTGAACTGCTTAATGCAAGCATATAAAGACTTGGATGTAAAGAGTTTGATTCACTGTCTGACCTGGAGAAACATACTCGTGGTGAACTAATCCTTCACTATGAAAGAATGCTATCGACATTGTCTTTGTTCTCGAAGGTTGTCGTTTGCCTTCAAGGGGCAGGTGATCCAGGGTTCCACCATTCAGCACTTTGGCGCAAGTTTCATCCCCAATAATATTCTTTGACAGAAATGTGGGACAACATCTCGCTCTTTTCATTAGTTCAGCAGAAATTCTTCATCTTTCCTCTTTCCATTCATCGGTTAGTGTGTGAGGGTCGAGTTTTGCATTAGGTTTCCTTTTCTCTAAATCTTCACGTAAACTTTTATTACATACATCAAGATTAAAATTAACTGCTTCTAACGTCACAAGCGCAGTTGGATGGCGGTCTTCTTGCAATAACTGCCTTACACACTGCATGTTTGCGTCGGTATGTGCTGTAGACTGGCGACCAGTTCTGGAATAGTCTAGCACTGAATCTCTCTCTTCACAAAACCTTTTGTGCCAATCAAAAACACGACTTCTTTAAAGTGCCTCGCCTGCATATGCTCGCTTAATCGTTGTACGTCTTTCAATAAGGGTTTTCCTGAGCTTAACGTAGAACTTAATGTTCATTTTTTGCTCACAATCAGCATCCATTGTCCCCCCATACCTAATGCGCCAAGAAGCCAAACAGTGTGTTGCTAAACGCTGCCCTACCACCTAGTGACTTTGCATGGAAACGTGGCCGAGGTCATTTCTAGGATGCACACATACCAGGTGACATTAAAACAACATTTTTTCCTTTTTGGCTTATTGGAAACTCGGACATAAGAATATACCGTCCTGGAACTTTTCTGACAAAGGGAGAAGTATCCTAGAGCGTACAAGGACAACTTAATTATACCACTGCATAAGAAGGGAACAGTTATGACTGTCATAACTACAGGGCTGTCTGTATGTCATGTCATCAGTAGTGTACAAAGTACATACTTATTTATTGGAGAAGTAACTGAGAAAGGTGGTGCAAGAGGATATGGGAGAGGAGCCAGTGATTTTAAGCCAGAGTGCCAGAAGCAGAGCCACATTTGCACAATAAGAACATTTGTGGATAGAGCACAGCCGAGAACTGGAACCTCTATATTTCATTTCTCAATCTTAAAGGTGCTTTTGACTCCGTGCCAAGGATGTACGTGTGGGAGGTGCTGGTAGCAAAGTGTGTCCAATAAAATTGGCGAGTGCTGTGAAGAGTGCTTATAAACAGCCAGTGATAGTGTTTTGTATTTGCTCGTGAAAAATCAGGTTAATTCCCAATGGAGGAAGGAGTCAAACAACGTGATGGCCCTCAGCTCATTAACATCTTTCTAGATGTTGTTGTTGTTGTTGTCTTCAGTCCTGAGACTGGTTTGATGCAGCTCTCCATGCTACTCTATCCTGTGCAAGCATCTTCATATCCCAGTACCTACTGCAGCCTATATCCTTCTGAATCTTCTAAGTGTATTCATCTCTTGGTCTCCCTTTATGATTTTTACCCTCCACGCTACCCTCCAATACTAAATTGGTGATCCCTCGATGTCTCAGAACATGTCTTACCAACCGATCCCATCTTCTAGTCAAGTTGTGCCACAAGCTCCTCTTCTCCCCAGTTCTACTCAATCCCTCCTCATTAGTTATGTGATCTACCCATCTAATCTTCAGCATTCTTCTGTAGCACCACATTTCGAAAGCTTCCATTCTTTTCTTGTCTAAACTATTTATCATCCACGTTTCACTTCCATACATGGCTACACTCCATACAAATACTTTCAGAAACGACTTCCTGACATTTAAATCTATACTCGATGTTACCAAATTTGTCTTCTTCAGAAATGCTTTCCTTGCCATTGCCAGTCTACATTTTATATCCTCTCTACTTCGACCATCATCAGTTATTTTGCTCCCCAAATAGCAAAACTCCTTTACTACTTTAAGTGTCTCATTTCCTAATCTAATTCCCTCAGCATCACCCGATTTAATTTGAGTACATTCCATTATCCTCGTTTTGCTTTTGTTGATGTTCATCTTATATCCTCCTTTCAAGACACTGTCCATTCCGTTCAACTGCTCTTCCAAGTCCTTTGCTGTCTCTGACAGAATTACAATGTCATCGGTGAACCTCAAAGTTTTTACTTCTTCTCCATGAATTTTAATACCTACTCCGAATTTTTCTTTTGCTTCCTTTACTGCTTGCTCAATATACAGATTGAATAACATCGGGGAGAGGTTACAACCCTGTCTCACTCCTTTCCCAACCACTGCTTCCCTTTCATGCCCCTCGACTCTTATAACTGCCATCTGGTTTCTGTACAAATTGTAAATAGCCTTTCGCTCCCTGTATTTTACCCCTACCACTTTCAGAATTTGAAAGAGAGTATTCCAGTTAACATTGTCAAAAGCTTTCTCTAAGTGTACAAATGCTAGAAACGTAGGTTTGCATTTCCTTAACCTTTCTTCTAAGATAAGTCGTAAGGTTAGTATTGCCTCACGTGTTCCAACATTTCTGCGGAATCCAAACTGATCTTCCCCGAGGTCCGCTTCTACCAGTTTTTCCATTCGTCTGTAAAGAATTCGCGTTAGTATTTTGCAGCTGTGACTTATTAAACTGATAGTTCGGTTATTTCCACATCTGTCAACACCTGCTTTCTTTGGGATTGGAATTATTATATTCTTCTTGAAGTCTGAGGGTATTTCACCTGCCTCATACACCTTGCTCACCAGATGGTAGAGTTTTGTCAGGACTGGCTCTCCCAAGGCTTTCTAGATAAAGTAACAAAATTGTGCAAGTTGTGAACCCACAGTTCAGCAAAGATTGCAGATGATATTGTATTTGTGGCTGATATGCCAGAAAGACTTCAGCAGGCCATGGTGGAATGGTATGAAGAACTGAAGAGGAAGGAAATATATTCAGTGCACATAAAATCAAAGTAATTTGGGTTTGAAAACAGGACAGACAGGAGGAAGAACTCAACACATTCTTGAAAAGCCTCTTGAAAAAGTAGACAGTTTTGAATATCTTGGCACTATATTTAAGAAGTGATGGGAGAATAGAACAAGAGGTGCTAAATAATACTAAGTAAGAAGTCTCACTGTACTACTGGATGAATAATATGTTAGTAGTGAAGGAAGTATGAAAATTAACATGCAAATTTACATTGCAGTAATGGCATTCCATTGTATGCAGAGTTTGGCACTACGAGAGAAACACTGAAATAGGATGATTGCCACAGAAATGAAGTTCACAAGGAGAGCAGCAGTTTTTATAAAGTCACAATTTATGTAAAATTTTAGAATGTATCTGATGTAAACAATGAAGTATTTCATGTTTGGTTGTTTTCGTTAGTCATTGTTAACATTGCCAGTTACAAAATCCAATTAGGAAATCAAGTAAAATCTGTAAACAAGAAACCAAAAGTATCAATAATCTACTGAAATTTATGTCAGTGCTAAAAATCTGAAAACACAAACTGTAGATTTGAGGAATAGGCATGTATCAAGATGTCCACTAAACCTAAAATGCAGTCTGTGAGAGAAGATTCCTGACAGCTAGCAGTACTGTAGCTAGCTTTTGAATGCAAAGTGCAAACTACTGCAGGCAAAAATCATAGTCGTCCATAGAGCTGGGAGACCTACACGAATACTGTTAAGGTGTCTGGCTGAGACAGGCATTGGAAGTAGCCGCACGAAGCCCGTTGCAACTGTCGGGCATCTTCTCTTGCCACTTCTGTTATAGGATCAAATACATCATTGTGACCTGACTGAGGCAGTTACATTTCAGCATAACATTCGAGATCTACAAGAAATGATTAATAACTAACATTGCCCATTATAGCACACAGGAGTGAGAGAGCCAATTCAACATCAGTTGGACCAATTTTATGATTCATCCTCACCTGACCATCTCCAACTTGATGAAATTTTGTGCAGATGTTCACTGTAGAAATTTGAGTTGTGGAAAATTAGAGGTCAAGTTACGTACATTGCAAGGCTTTTGGAGGCTTTCAGTGGAGTGCTCCAAAATACCAACCAAGATCTACAACAGTTTGGCCTAATTTAAGACAGCTTGAAATTGAAATTGGAAGTAATGTAAGTGATATATTTGGAAAGCTTTTGTCTTCACACTTTTAAAATTTCAGTGCTGTGTCATTCATTGTTTTCATGCTACATGAGGTCAAAATGGGGAACAATCACTGCAATTTTTCAACCCTTTGTGACTTCAGTAATTTTTGAACAAACAAAGTATATAGACTGTGCTGTAGTTGATCATTAGAGAACTTACACGTTTTCAATTTTAGCAAACTACAGCAGTTATTTATGAGTTTTCTAAAAGTTATGAATATGGTGCGATATCATTAAATGTTAGATCCCCTATTTTCTTTACTTTTGTTTCATGAGAAAAAGTTTTATTGTGCTAGAGAAGATTTAATTTATTCTTGAGATCCTCCGGATAAGATTCAAAAAATACATTTCGAAATACTGCGAAATACATTTGTATCAAATTGCACAGCAGATAACACTCAGATCACATGGAACTTTGGCATCAAAATGTAAACAACTAGTCGTGCCAGGTGAGTTTCTTTGCAGGAATAATACTCCTGGTGTGCTGCAGTGGACTCACTTATCACGAGGAGTAAGTATTCAATGAAGTTGAAGTTGCGTGTGAAATAACGGATTTCAATAAATAATGGGTTTAAAGTGTGCACAAGTTACTCATTAAAGATCCCATTATGGCAATTTTTCTAGGTAGGGAAATAACAGTGTGACACAGTGTCTTGTTCTGATATTTGTATAACATACTGATGTTTTTTGGTGAAAATGTTATGTCTGCTATAGTCGATCATCAACAAAATTGTGTTTTTTTATCGATTACATTTAATACAAAACTCAGAGAAACTGTCAATCTAGTACTTGAAGTTGTTCAGTATCTACTTAAAAACGATTTCCCGTATTAAAAGGAGGAAAAAACCTCATATATATTGCTATGCATTAAAAATATTTGCTAAGTGTGTCACATTCTTTTGTGTGTAATTGTCAGTTGTGAAACCGTTGTGTCTTAGCATGAAATGATGTGAGCATAACAGAAATTTTGGTAACAAGTAATATTTTATTGGAAGAGTTGTGGTTAATACTGTTTTCAATTTTTCATGCTGCCTCATTCTTTTCCATTTATGGGAATAGTGGGTAAGTTGATAAATATGCAACAATGCATGTGTATTTGTGTGTGGGTAAAAATACTAAATTTTTATTTTCTGCTTTAGATTGACAGTAAAGGGAAAAAAAAGAGCTAAATGTCCCTAGTAGTATGTTTTCTCATCAAAAATATCACCAGTGACACTGCAAAATCAAAAATTGTGGAATTTTTCTTGTACTTACATTAAGCTAAATAATGACATTTTTATATATTTTCATTATGCTGTAGTGTAGCACAGTACACTAAAGCCAATCCCATTACCCCACCCCTTCCTCACAATGTTAATGTTGACTTCATAAGCCAGATTTGAAGAGATCAGAAAAAATATATTATTTTCGTTGGCGCTGAAATTTTGAATTGCTGCAAAGAATGAGAAGCTTGTTCCATTTTTTAAAAGGATATTGCTGTGTCTCTAGTACAAGTTGTAATTTAAATGTAAAAATTTGATTTTGGAAGAAATGCTCAAGATTTACAAATTTAAAAATTGTTTAAGATAACACCTACATTTCCGTTTGTCTTCTGAAAGTATATTAAATGTGTAGAAAATTAACTGTTGATGTAGAAGAAAGGAAGAGAGTTATTTTGAATATTTTCCCTAATGATCTGTGACTTAGTATTTGCATCATGCTAAAATAAACTCTAAAATTGTAGTCTGTCCTGCTTAATTTTGACTTCTCGGTTACTGCATTCGTGGTACGCACTTGCCAGGTATTAGAAGATGAGTGTTGGTTTGACAATCGTATTGTTAGCTGCCAGAGACGTTCTTCCATTGTCTGCCTTACTGATGATCAAGAACGCTATTTTCGCTCCATATATACGTAGTCATTAATTTTCTTTTTACATTTCTGTGCATGCCTGTCTAGATCTATACTCTGCAAACCACTGTAAAGTGTGTGGCAGAAGATACCTCCCACTGTATTAGGGGCTCTTGCCGATCCATTCGCATACAGGGTGGTTCTTAATTACATTTAATAACTCTCAGAGTGACATAGATGACACTGAGACTAGTAATTTAATACAAGACACATGGGGCCGCAAATATGGGGGACGTACCCCTAAAGTGGATGGATGTCACATCCGAAATACGGACGGCATTTTCAAGTGTGTGGAGGGTATTTTCTAGTGTGTGCATGAAGGGACGATTGAGCAGTGCTGTTCTTGCATTCATGCAAATGGTGCAAATTATGAACACTTCTTGTAAATGTGATCTTTTGTAAAGACAGAATTTACAAAATTATTGTCGTTTCTGCAACCGAGCAAAATTTGTTCATATTATGTCTTTTTTTCCTTTATGTCCCTTCATTCTTTTGTTTATGGACATTATTTGCTAGAGAAAACGAAGGTCATTTACTGATAATGACGCAATTCGGAAGCTTATACTCATTTACTTGTGACGCAATATTGTAGGTTTTTGTTGTGCTGTACTATGCAATGAACCAGCGGTGACCGCACAACTGGTAAATAAATTAAGAAATTAATACCTCACAGTAAACACACAACTGTCTCGTGCAATGAAAAACGTACTGCCCTCTGCATGCAAGACTTGACCCCTGAGCCCCACGCACTAAAGTGGTGCACGGAGCCACATTGACGTGAATATCTGACGCAGATTGGGACGATCGGGTGTGACGAACAGATAGCGTTAACCGCTGCACGTGCGGCGAGGTATGTCGTCTGGTCACATCATCCACTTTTGGGGTATTTCTGGACATTTGTCGTCCCATGTGTCTTATATTAAATTACATGTCCCAGCGTCATCTGTTTTGCTTCTGAGGCTTTTAAACATTTATAAGAATCACCTTATATGTAACAGGGGAAGAATAACTGAATCTCTGTACTTGCAGTAAGTAGATAAATCTGGTCTTCAAAGCCTGTACAGGAGGGATACATAAGATATGAAGTACACCATCTTATTGAAACTAACCGACCACCCCTATATGGTGTGGAACTGACCACAAGATTTCTTGGGAGGTGGACCTGACAGCAGAAAAGGAGGCAGGAAGTATTGTGTTGTCAGTAGAGAAGCAATAACAGCAGAATGAAACTTCTTGGCAGATTAAAACTGTGTGCCGGACCGAGACTCGAACTCGGGACCCTTGCCTTTCGCGGGCAAGTGCTCTACCAACTGAGCTACCCAAGCACGACTCACACCTGTGAAAGGCGAGGGTCCCGAGTTCGAGTCTCGGTTCGGCACACAGTTTTAATCTGCCAAGAAGTTTCATATTATCACACACTCCGCTGCAGAGTGAAAATCTCATTCTGGAACAGCAGAATGGATCAGTCAGGAGAGTGTAGTGACTTTGAATGTGGACTAGTCATCGGATGTCATCTGAGTAACAAATCTGTCAGGGACACTGCGACCCTCGTAAAGTTGCCAAAGTCGACTGTCGGTGATGTTATCGTGCAGTGGAAACAAGAAGGAACGACTGTAGCTAAACTGAGACCGGGCAGACCTCGTGTACCGGTGCACAGGGACCGTCGAGCATTACAGAGGGTGGTCATAAAAAACCGTGCGGAATCAGTGGAAGCAATCACTCGCGAGTTCCAGGGTGCTCCCAGCTGACGAGCTACCTCGATGACTGGGTGTACGGAGTTAAAAATTACGGGATTCAGTAGTCGAGCATCTCCTCTTAAGCCACACATTTCTGCAGGCAGTATTATGCGATGCTCGAGGTGGTATAAAGAGCGATGCCACTGTACAGTGGATGACTGTAAACGAGTGATGTGGAGTGATAAATCGTGGTATACCCTGTGGAAATCTGATAGTGGACTTTGTGTTTGGTGAATGCGTTGGAGAATACACTAGACTCTCACTAATCCGGCCATTCCTGGCACATATGGGTGCCAGATTAGTGGAAGTGCCGAATTATTGAGTGTCTGAAATTTATTTTATTCATTTATTTTGTTTTTTATTTGTTTTGATAACATAGGGGATATAGTGTACTGTGCTTTATTAAACTGGAGGATACAGTTTTAAAACATAGAGGATTTACTTTATTAAATCCAAAAATACATTAATTTTCAAAGAAAACTTGGTCTTTGAGTGTATACTGTACAGTCATATCTTCTTCTTCAGTAGCTCTACAGCCCTTGGTGAGCCTTGGCTTCTTCAACAATCTTCCTCCACACTTCTCGGTTATTTGCTGCTCTTTTCCACCCCCGGACTCCCATATTGCTGATATCCATTATTACCTCATCGATCCATCTTCTTCTAGGTCTCCCTTTTCGCCTAACTGAATGGATCATACCTTTCATCATTTTCTTTGGGATTCTATCCTCTGCCATTCTCTCCAAGTGTCCTAGCCATCGTATTCGCTGAGATTTCACAAATTTTACTATGTCCCTGCCTTGTATTAACTCTTGTAATTCGGCATTGTAGCGTATTCTCCAGCCTTCTTCCTCCCTTATTGGCCCATAGATTTTGCGTAGTATTTTCCGCTCGATGCTTCTTAGAGCATTTTTATCGTGTTCTGTCAACGTCCATACCTCTGAGCCGTATGTGATAACTGGGCGGACTAGGGAATTATATATTAGCAGTTTAGATTTTCTAGTAACAAGGCTATTTTTGAAAAGCTGCATGTTTGCAAAGTAAGCTCTGTTTCCTGCTTGTATTCTTTCCCTTATAGCCTTTCCAATACTGTTATCATTTGTTATTAGGGCTCCCAAGTAGTTAAAAGAAGACACTCCATTGAAGCATTTCCCATTGATGTTTAGGTTTTTAGGGGTTCTTCTGGCCTCAGATTGTGACATTACCATATATTTTGTTTTGTTTTCGTTTACTATGAGGCCAATTTTTAAGGCTTCTGTTTCCATTGCCCGGTATGTTTCTAGGAGTGTATTGGTATTTCTTCCTACTATAGCAATGTCATCAGCGTATGCACATATCTGGCTAGTTTTCATAAATATGGTGCCTCTCTTGTTGATTTTATTTACTGCACTATGCAGGGCTATGTTGAATAGGACAGTGGAGAGACTATCCCCTTGTTTCACACCTTTATTAAAGTCAAAGCTATCACTTGTTCTGCTAAGGACCTTTACTTTTGCTCTTGTCTCTGTCATTGTCATTCTGATTAGTCTTATTAATTTAGCACATATACCAACTTCATTCAGTACTCTGTATAGTTCTTGCCGATTTATGCTGTCAAAGGCTTGTTTGAAATCGATGAATAAGAAATGCAGATCTATATCATATTCATAGAACTTTTCCATCATTTGCCTTATCACAAATATTTGATCCGTTGTTCCTCTGCCTGGTCGAAAGCCACACTGATATTCCCCTAGTATGCCTTCTGCACACTTCTGTATCCTTTCGTTTAGTATACTTGTGAAGATCTTATAAGCTGTACTTAGGAGTGTTACACCTCTATAGTTTTCACATGCTGTTCTGTCCCCTTTCTTATAAATGGGGACTATTATTCCAATTTTCCAATTATCCGGCATAGTTTCTGTTTCCCATATATCTGATATTAATGTGTGCAGTTCCTTTATTACAGCCTCACCACCAGTTTTTATTAATTCAGCAATTATGCTGTCTTCCCCAGGGGCTCGATTGTTTTTTGACTTGTGCACAGCCTGGGAGACCTCTTGTAGTGTTGGCTTTCTTGCCTCATTGGTTTCATTGTCTACTTCCAGCTCCACTCTTCCCGCCTGTGCAGCTGTCTCTTCATCTTCTAGGCTGGTGCTTAGTGTATCTTTGAAATACTCTGCCCATCTTCCCACTATCTGTTCTTCCTCCCTTATCATTTTCCCATCTTTACTGGAACAGGCTGTTGTTTTTGGTTGGAATCTATTCTTCATTTTGCCTATGGCATGATAGAACTTTCTTATTTCACTCTGTTCCTTTAGTTCTTCTAGTTCTTGAAATTTCTTCTTATTCCACTCTCTTTTCTTTCTCTTGCACAGTCTGTTAGCCCTTCTCCTTAATTCTCTATATTGTTCCACATTATTTCTGGTTTCTCTCTGTAGCACTTTTGTTCTTGCCCTCTATTGCTGACCTGCAATCTTCATCAAACCACTCCTGGGTTCTTCTGTTCCTTCTTATGCCTATTATTTCCTCTGCAGCATCCTTAATGGCTTTTTCAAACCTGTGCCACCTTTCATCTACTCCTACTGTGGTCTCTTCATTGCTCTACTTTCTGCTTAGTGTTACTTGGTATTTTTTTACTTCATCAGGGATGTTCAGTTTGTCTGTATTCCAATTCATCATCTTTCCCATTCTGTTGCCCTTTGTTAGTGACAGTTTCTCTCTCAAGACTGATTTTATCAAAAAGTGGTCTGAATCACAGTTTGGTCCTCTACAGCTCCGTACATCCGTAACTGACGTGGAGTGGCGTGCAATCACTAAAATATGGTCAATCTGATTGACTACTCCATTGGCTGCAGACTTCCAAGTACCCAGATGGATCCTTTTATGTGGAAAGCAGGTACTTTTAATAATCATATTATTCCTTGCTGCGAATTGGCATAGTAAGTCTCCATTCTCATTGTTTTCTTCGTGTAGTGAATATTTTCCAGAAACTCCATACGGATGTTCATTCCTCCCTATTTTTGCATTAAAATCTCCTATTACTAGCATCAGGTCATATTTAGGTACTGCACAGCATACTTTTTCCAAGTCTTCATAGAACTGTTCTTTAATTATATCCTCTTTTTCCTCTGTTGGTGCATGTGCATTAACTATTGATATATTCCTAAATTTACCTTTTAGTCTGAGTCTGCACATCCTTTCATTTATGGGTTCAAATTCTAGAAGGCTTTTCCTAACTTCCCTAGTTATTATAAACGCTGTTCCAAGTTGGCCTGTTCTTTCTTCTGGTCCACTATATACCAATGAGCACTCAGGTTTATCTATCTGCCCATTCCCCTGCCATCTTATTTCCTGTAGCCCTACAATATCATATTTGAATTTTAAAATTTCATTGGCTATTTCTTTCATTTTTCCAGGCTGAAGCATTGTCCTCACATTCCATGATGCTACTGTTAGATCCTTTATCCGTTTCCTTTGCCGGGGTCGTGATACATGCTTTCCATCCAGTTTCCGAGGCTTCTGTTGAATTTCCGTAATATTCTTTTTTTACAGTATGGGGTTATTAGCCCCATGCCCAACCCCCAACCTGGAGGACCAGGATTTGTATGAGGTTTACTCCTCTAGGGAAGCTGGCTTCACTACGCCTCTAGAGCCCTCCCTGCCCTATGTTGTGGGACACACTTTGTCTGGCTCCTCTGTCGAGACCAGTCCGGCTTGGGAGACCCTGCCAGTAGCTATGCTACCGCCGGCATAGCTCTCGACTTCACCGAAGCACGCAAACCCTCCCGCCCGGCACTGAAGGTGCCTACTATAAGGCGGTGTCCCCTGGGAGGGGTACAGTCATATCACTCGCTATGAAACATGTCCCTAATTTTTAACTGTCACAATGATGATACGCGACTGTGGCATGCTTTATCTTGCAACTGCTTTACAAGCATTACATCGGTACTGCATGTATCTGGTTGTTGCATAATGTACTCCAGGAAGACCTCGGCAGCTTCAGCACTGGCAGTGTGAGAAATCTTAATGCTCTCTCCTCCTGTATCCTCTTCTTCATCACTTTCATCATTACTTTTTTGCACACTTTTGATTATTTCTTCATCTGTTAAAGTTTGTTCCGAATCACAGTTTTCCTCATTCAGCCACTTAGTAGCACCTTCATCACCAATTTCTTCTGCTCCTGGAAGGTTGCGGAACATGTCAGTGTACAAAGTAATTGATAATTCCGAATTGACTGGCCCATCGCTGTCACTCACTACTGGATCCTACTTGGCATCAATGGATGGCCACAATTTTCTCCAGCTCACGTATGTTAATTGCTTTCCACGTCTTCAGTATCGTCTCGATAGTCGTTTTCACTTTTGTTCAGCAAGGAGGCGAGAAGTGAATGTCGATAATGACGTTTAATTGATTTCAAAATTCCCTGGTCCATAGGCTGAATCAGGGCTGTCACATTGGGTGGGAGAAAGAGTGCTTGTACACGTATACCATCGGACCTTAGAGAAACATCTGAAGGATGACTGGGAGCATTGTCAGTTATAAGGATAGCTTTCAGTGGAAACTTTTTATTCTTTAGCTCTTTTCTCACTGATGATACAAATGTTCATGGAACCACCGAGAGAATATTTATCTGTCCATCCAGGCTTTCTTCTGAGCACAATACTGCACTGGTAGAGTATTTATGTCATTGTGTTGAAAACAGCGTGGGTGTTGGGATTTTCCAATCACCATAAGCGGTAGCTTATGACTCCCGTTTGCATTCCAACACGCCATTAACGTTATGCGCCGTTTCTGTTGCTTGTAACCACGAGCTTCCCTCTCATTCTTTGCAGCTAATGTTTTTGAAGGAATCATCTTGTAAAAGAGTCCTGTTTCATCAGCATTATACAAGGCATTAGCAGTTAAATCTTCTTCCTCTATTATACTTATCGTTAGCTGAGCAACTTTCCCTGGTGACTGTCAGCTGCCGAATGCCGTGTTATTTTTCTCAGTATGATAGCCAACCTTCGCTCGCTGCAAACAATTTACTACCGCCAAGTTTTTTGTTAAAGGCAGCTGCTTTTTCCTTTATAATCGGGCCACTGACAGGAATTCCTTTGCTGTGTTGTTGTATGAACCATCTGTAAACAGCTACGTCCAGTTCTTCATTTTCACTCTTTTGCATAACCTTCCGTTTTCTCAACACACTATCCATCTGTGTTGAGAACTGTCGAATAACATCATCTTTCTTTTTGATTTCATAAATAGTTGTTCGTCCAATATTGAACTCGTCAGCAATGGCTTTCTGCGAAAAACCTCGATTTAACTTACCTAAAATTTTGTGTTACTGTATAGAAAGTTACAATTTCAAATAGAGTATATAAAGCATTGTTTAACTAAGAATTGTTGCACACAATAATTCATTGTGCACGTGTTTTTGGATGTGCACTGGATTACTGAGAAGCCAGACTACTGAGGGCCAGATTAGCGAGAGTCTAGTGTATGTACTGCCATTACTTTTAGTACCTTCAGTAAAGTAAGGAGGAGCTGGTGTCACGGTATGAGGGTATTTTTCACGATTAGCATGTGGTCCTCTTACTGCACTTAAGAAAATGCCAAGTGCAGAAGGATACGAACACATTTAACAGCATTATGTGCTGCGTACTGTGGAGGAACAGTTCAGAGATGATGATTGTTTGTGTCAGTATAACAGTGCACCCTGCCATTAAACATCATCTGTTAGGGAATGGTTTGTGGCCAAAGCTCCAACATGAACCAGATGGAAGACCTTTGGGAAGAGTTAGAATGTCAGCTTTGTTCCAGACCCCTACGTTCGTCATTACCTTTTTTGGTTTCGGCTTGCGAGAAAGAGTGAGCTGCCAGTCCTCCAGAGACATTTAGACTCCTCATTGAAATGTCACCAGCACATTTCAAGCCACTGTAAAGATGAAGGGTGGACATACTCCATGTTAATGTGCGCCGAAAGGTGTCTGCATAGTTGCAATCATATAGTTTATATTTCTAGGTTCTTCACTTAAAACTTGTTTTGAAGCTTTATAAACAAGCTTTCGTGAGATAGGTGTTTGTCTTCGAGTACACACCATTATAAATTTTTCAGCGTTTTAGTGACATTCTTGTATGGGTCCAACCGACCTGTGATCAGAATGAGATTTTCACTCTGCAGCAGAGTGTGTGCCAATATGAAACTTCCTGGCAGATTAAAACTGTGTGCTGGACCGAGGCTCGAACTCGGGACATTTGCTCTACCGACTGAACTGCCCAAGCACGACTCACGACCTGAGGTACTGGCAGAATTGAGGCTGTGGGGATGGGTCGTGAGTCGTGATTGGGTAGCTCAGTCGGTAGAGCACTTGCCCGCGAAAGGCAAAGGCCCCGAGTTCGAGCCTCGGTCCGGCACACAGTTTTAATCTGCCAGAAAGTTTCAACCTGTGATAATTCATGCTGTCTTTCTTTATATGAATTCAGTATCCCGTGTAAGCACTATTTGGTATCAGTATTCGAGGTTGCGTTGCACAAGTGCAGTTTCTTTTGGAGCCCGATGACATTTTCCTTGTAACCTACCAATGAACTGAAGTCTGCCACCTACTTCAGCTATGTCTGGGCATACTGATCATTCCATTTCATAATCCTACAAATTTTTGCACCCAGGTATTGACTAGTTGACCGAATTCAGTTGTGAGTCATTTATATTGTAGTCATACGGCAGTACTTCCTTGCATTTTGTGTTGTGCACAAATTTAAAATTCTGAAAATTTAAAGCAAATTGCCACTAATGATGACAGTAAGGAGTTATATGTTTCCATTTATTAGGATAATGATGTAGCGTATTATTATGCTTGTAATCATCTCAGCTGGAAATTTTGGAATATGTTATTTACTTTTTTGACAAGGAGAGGTCCCAGTGGTGGGAATGACTTTTTGAAACCATCTACAAGAGGATTTAAGTTAAAGTCCCAGGTATCACATCCTGCACATATACCCCTGGTGACCGTAGTTTGCAAGTAATCCTTGAAAAACAATTTCAAAATTTCATGCTATTCTGTAGAGTTTTAAAAAAGAAATATTATACGGAATGGTTGCATAGTGTTAAGGTACAGTCCCCACATGCCAAAGGTTGTCAGCTCGAATCACCTCGGGTGCCCTCAAATCTTTTATTTTTAAATTTTTATTGATATAACTTTGATCAATTTTTTAATTCATTAAGTCGTTTAAATGTAGTTGTTTTATTTCTATTTGTTTGTCATGTTTTTTTAATCACTGTATTACCTTTTTCATTTCCTCCCATTTTTCTTCCTGTCATTCTTTTCCGACTTGGAATCTTTGTGGATGTGAATTTAATTATTTTTATTTATCTGTCATAGTATTTAAACATTGAAAATGCCAGTCTATTGGTTAAGAAACACATTGAAAATGCTAGTCTATTGGTTAAGAAACAAAAGATGAAATAAATAAAACAAAATAAAGCATCTGAGGAGATTCAAACCCACAACCTTCGCCATGGAGGACTGTACCTTAACCATTACACTACACAACCTTCTGTACATCATTTCATTTTTAAAGCTCTAGAGCAACACGCAAAATCCCAAAAGTATTTTTTGTCGATTGCTCAGTAACTATGGTCCACCAGGACAAATGGCTTCACGGTGCAATACCTCAGACCTCGACCTACACCATTCTATTGGTAGTTTCGGTAAGTCAATTCCACCACTGGGGACCCCTGAGGGGTAATATATGTCTTGTTGTTGGAGACCAGTTGTGACACTGCATTACTCAACATTTCATCCACTTATTCTAACTTTGCAGAAAGTTTACCTTGTGCACATGCCAACCAGACGGTTTCACTTTGAAGTGAACCGGTAGACTCATAATACTTTTAATAGTGTGTAGAAGTGTATAGTACATTTTACAGGCACGGTGGTTGCAATGTGTTGATTTATTTTTAATTTTGTTATGACCATCTATGTACAGGATTGCCACAAAGTTTCTAGTGAAATTGCCTTTTAATTTAAAATTATGTTGCAGGTGCCAATTGCAGAACCCCATCCTCTGCCACAGCTGTCACCAATTCTGGATTTTCGCCCGATTCAGTTGCTGGAGATCAAAGCACGGGGTCGCTTCGGTGCTGTCTGGAAGGCACAGTACAAAAATGAAACTGTTGCTGTCAAGATCTTCCCACCTCAGGTGAGCCACTATTGGAGACAGCCTCATAATACATCTGTCTCCTAAAACTGCTACACTTGGCATGTTGTTGCTGCTTTTGTTTTTGTTGTTGTTGTTTGTTGTTCTTCTTCATCTTCGTCCAGTCCAGAGACTGGTTTGATCCTGCTCTCCAAACTAGTCTGTCCTGTGCAAGCATCTTCATATCTGCAGAACTACTGCACTCTACAGCCACGCTGAACCTGCTAACTAGTCCGGCCTCTATGATTTCTCTCCCCCCTCCCACATATGAGCACACTCCATCCATTACCAAACTGATAACAGCTTTATGCTTCAGCATGCGTCATGTCAACTGATCCCCTCTTGTAGTCAAATGCCATAAATTTCTCCTCTCCCCAATTTGATTCCGTACTTCTTCAGTAACCCAACTGGATAGTCGAGTGCATTAAAGCACCCCTTTCCAGGATTCAGGGAGGTGCACCAGCTCCGGATCGAATCTGCCACCGGGATGAACAATGAGGGTTGGTATGCTGGCCAACGTGGATGTGGTTTTCCAAATCGTCTTAGATAAACACTAGTCTGGTTCCCAGATTTCAGCTCAGTTACTGCTCTGTTGACAGTACATTTGACCGTGCGATATACAGGGTGTTACAAAAAGGTACGGCCAAACTTTCAGGAAACATTCCTCACACACAAATAAAGAAAAGATGTCCTCTGCACTCATTCTCAAGAGTCTCTTCCTTAATCTGGTCACCTTGATACTGGCTTCAACAAATTTTTCTACTTCATCCATTTGCTGAAAATTCATGACAATTAAGGTTGTTATTATTATACTCTCTGACTGGATACCAAAGTTTCAGTTATTTTATTCCAGACAATGACGTATTAACCACCGCATGCTATGGCATCAGTTCTACCTTACACGCCATTTAAGGTGGATTTTCAGTGTCTAGAGTATGTCCAGCCTATGTAAACAGATATGTTACTGTATACTGTATTTTTGTGGCGTAACAAGCATCTGTGAATGGTATATATATGGACATGGCCTTGTACACAAGGTGTAAGTTGTAAAATGTTTTAGTTATGACAAACCTTTTATAACATGCTGTTTTTATCCACGTGACAGCTTGGCATCAGAGCCAGCTTAAAATGGGCACATTTCATAAGAAAAAGATCTTTTTATGACCTAAAGATGACAATAACGTCTGTCAGAACTGATTGTTTTAGGTAAAGAAATATTTATGAGACGATGGTTTTAGAATGTTGTTAGCAAGTAAAACAGATCGGTCCTTCAGTCTTCTCAAAATGAGAAAATGGAATCACATGTATAAGAAAGTTGAGTTGCCAGGTGTTTCCATTGTTGCACAGATAAGCCCTTTCACTGTTGCAAAATTAAATTGGTTGCCATAAAATTCAGGATTAGTATAAATTTCTTTATTAGTGCAGTTTGGAACATCACAAACGTAGAAATCGAACTGTAAAAGCAACATCTCCCTTTACAGATGTCTACGACCAAATCTTAACTCGTACAAAAAAGAATAAACAGGCACTTACTGGAGCTCGTTATGCTCAGTTACTTACTACCGCCTTATAGAACATGTTTTTTCAGGGCATTGACAGTTTGACTACCAGAACGTAAAAATTCATGTACAGAAAGGTGAGGCATCGTTCCAAGAGAGAAAGGCAAGGAAAGGATATTTTGTAAACATTTAGTTCAATAGTAGTGTACTGTGAAGGAACACATATAAAAACCCCATCCTACTTTTGTGCATTGCAGGACAAGGAATCGTGGGCAGCAGAATACGAGGTATACCGACTGCCGCGTATTTCTCACGAGGCGATCCTGCAGTTTGTCGGTGTGGAGAAACGTGGAGACAACCTGCAGGCGGAGTACTGGCTGATCACTGCCTTCCACGAGAGAGGCTCACTGTGCGACTACCTCAAAAGCAACCTCGTCACCTGGCCGGAGCTCTGCCGCATTGCGGAATCCATGGCCAGGTGAGCAGCTCTCCAGCAAGTTCACAGAACTCGGAAAAGTAGACTGTAATGTTAGTAAGCCACAGTTTGAACCAGCCAACTCGTGCAAACACCTGAGTACAACAATTTGTAGGCATACGTAATGGAATGGTCACATATGCAATTTCCAGGATACAGGGAAAATACAGCCAGTCTTCAAAGGAGATAGCTTGCAAACCACTTGTGTGTCCCGTATTAGAATTTTACTCACATTTGTCAGAACCTTACCAGATAGGAATAGCATGAGGTATTGAATCCATATGGAGATGGTCATAGGTTTGTTTGATTTACAGAAGAGGATCACAGAAATGCTGAAAAATCTTCATTGGTAGATGCTGGAATGTAGATCCCAGTTATCCAGTGAAAGCTTGCTTACAAGTTTTTAGGAGTCAGTATTAAGAAAAGACTATAGATATATTCTTCTGCCCCTATACAGGGTGGATATGGGAGGAATGATCATACAAAGGAAAAAGATTTGATAAACATGGGCTCCAAAAAGCATACCTTAAGAGCTATAAGCAGAAGAGATGTTTTTTCCAGTAGCAAAGATACACAAGTGCTTACAGCTCTAAAAGTATGTGCTTTAGATCCAATATTGAGTAGAAATTGTTCTCGTGTTTTGTTCCATATGGAAATATGGAAAGCAAAGAGCTTGCAGTAGAACAGATTGGTTTCACAGTATCGAAGATGTGCAAGTGCTCATAGCCCTTAAGGTTTGCATTTTACAGCCCGTGTACACTAGACTTCTTTGCTTCGAATGATCGTTCCTATCACATGTGTGAATATTGACCATTCCTCATGGGACACCCTATCTGTAATTCCTGAGGTGATCATGAATACAGTATCAGACTAATTATAATGTGCACTGAGACATTTAAGCCATCATTCTTCCTGTGCTCCATATGCAGTTGAAATGCACTATGTGATAAAAAGTATCCGGACACCTGGATGAAAATGGCTTACAATTTTATGGCATCCTCCATTAGTAATGCTGGAATTCAATATGCTGTTGGCCCACCCTTAGCCTTGATGACAGCTTCCACTCTCGCAAGCATACATCCAGTCAGGTGCTGGAAGGTTTCTTAGGGAATGACAGCCCATTCTTCCTGGAGTGCTGCACTGAGGAGAGGCATTTATGTCGGTTGGTGAGGCCTAACATGAAGCCGGTATTCCAAAACATCCCAAAGGTGTTCTATAGGATTCATGTCAGGACTCTGTGCAGACCAATCCATTACATTCAATCAAGTACTGGAAGGTTTCTTGGGGAATGATAGCCCATTCTTCACAGAGTGCGGCACTGAGGAGAGGCATCGATGGCAGTTTGTGAGGCCTGGCACGAAGTCAGCATTCCAAAACATCCCAAAAGTGTTCTGTAGGATTCACGTCAGGACTCTGTGCAGGCCCGTCCATTCATCACCATCGCCATCATCATCAGTTTTCTGCTATATTAGCAGGTCGTTTGCCTCTCCATTTTCTGCGATCCATTGCTTTCTTCTTAAGGCTGCTGTATGTTGTTTAAAATATGCCCAATCCAATTTCTTTTTCTTCTTTTTATTACATCTAGTAACTGTCTTATCTCTCCCACTCTTCTCAATACCTCTTCATTTTTTTACTCTGTCCATCCAACTTATTCTTTCCATCCTCCGCCCTCTCCACATCTCAAAAGCCTCTAGCCTTTCTCTGTCCATGTCTGTCCTGCTTCCAAGAGAATATTTCTTCATTCAGCATAATTTTTATTTCTTTATTTCCTCCTAGTGCCAATACTTTTGTTTTCTTTGTGTTAATTTTCATTCCATATTTTTTTCCATTAGCTTCAATGGTGTCCACGAAATTCTGTAATTCTTTTTCCCCTGTGGCTAGAAGGACCATGTCATCAGCAAACCTCAAACACCCTACTCTTCTTCCTCCAATTTCTACTCCTTTTTCATGTAATGAACATTGGTCAATCATATTTTCCAAGTAGAGGTTGAAAAGGGTAGGTGATAGACAGCATCCTTGTCTTACTCCTTTTCATAGTCCGATCCAGTTTGTACTTTCTCCTCTCACTTTAACTGAGGCTTTTTGATTAATGAGTTTACAAGTCTTCTGTTTTTCCAGTCCACTCTCTTTTCCCTCATTATAGTCATCAGCTTGTACCAAACCACATTATCAAATGCCTTTTCTAGATCTATGAAGCATATAAATAGGTCTCTTCCATTTTCAATAAACCTTTCTCCCAAGATTCGTAGGAGCCCTATTGCATCTCTTATTCTGTCTAAAGGCAAACTGCTCCCTGCCAATATTCTCCTCCATTACTTTTTCAAGTCTCTTATTAATTATTCTTAACATCACTTTGGCTGCATGTGAATTGAGGATGACCATCCTGTGCTCACTGCATTTCTAGTCCATTACAGGGATAATATTGTCGTGTAACCACTCCGCACTGGCTGTGCATTATGAACAGGTGCTCGATCTTGTTGAAAGATGCAATCGCCATCCCTGAATTGCTCTTCAACAGTGAGAAGCAAGAAGGTACTTAAAACATCAATGTAGGCTTGTGCTGTGATGGTGCCAAGTAAAACAACAAGGGGTGCAAGCCCCCTCCATGAAAAACATGACCACACCATAACACCACCACCTCCAAATTTTACTGTTGGCACTACACAAGCTGACAGACGATGTTCACCGGGGATTCGCCATACCCACACCCTGCCATCGGATCGCCACATTGTGTACCGTGATTCGTCACTCCACATAACGTTTTTCCACTGTTCGATCGTCCAATGTTTACACTCCTTACACCAAGCGAGGCATTGTTTGGCATTTATCGGCCTGATGTGTGGCTTATTAGCAGCCGCTTGGCCATGAAATCCAAATTTTCTCACCTTGCCTAACTGTCATGGTACTTGCAGTGGATTCTGATGCAGCTTCGAATTCCTGTGTGATGGCCTGGGTAGATGTCTGCCTATGACACATTATGACCCTCTTCAACTGTCAGTGGTCACTGTCAGTTTCCGCTTGACTATCACATCAGAAACGGTGGACCTAGGGATGTGTAGGAGTGTGAAAATCTCGCATAAAGATGTGTGACACGAGCGACACCCAATCACTTGACCATGTTTGAAGTCCATGAGTTCCGCGGAGTGCCCCATTCTGCTCTCTCAAGATGTCTAGTGGCTACTGAGTTCGCTGACATGGAGTACCTGGCAGTAGGTGGCAGCACAATGCACCAAATATGAAAAACATATGTTTTTGGGGGTGTCCAGATAACTTTGATCACATAGTGAAGGAATGAAAAACTCTAATATTTGGGAACTCTGATTGATTATATCATTATAAATTGTATCATTTAAAAAGACTGAATAATTAAATTGAGTGACAACATGGTATAATGAGATTAGTTCAATTCTTCTTGGACTTCTTTCTGTCCTCCAACTCTACTCCCATCCCCCCCCCCCCACACACACACACTCATACTCGCACGTACACATTCTCTGTCTCTGACACTGCTCCTTCTGTTCTCCTCTTCTTTCTCTCCTTCATTATTATTATTATTATTATTATTGTTGTTGTTGTTGTTATCATTGTTGTTGTTATGAGGCGAACAACAGCTTGGCATATCAGATGTTAATAGTTCTACAATTTGAGATACCAGTTTCAGCTCCAGGAAGGATGTACCATTTCTTATTTTTGAAAATGCAGTGTAATTGGATGGATAAGAAAATCTACTCACCAAGCGGTGGCAGGATAAAATACAAGGGTGGTTTGAAAATTTCTCGGAATGGTATAGAAAAAAGTATTTACATCACTGAAACTATTTTTTATTTTTCAATGTAGTCTCCTTGTAGATTAGTGCACTTGGTCCAATGATGTTCCAGTGCCTTGATCCCATCACGAAAATGAGTTTCCTCCAGGCCTGCAAAGTAGTGGTCAACTACGGCTATCAATTCTTCGTTTGAAGTGAATCTTCATCCACCAAGAAAAATTTTCAGTTTTGGGAAATGGAAGTCTGATGGAGCCATATCAGGTGAATGAGGCAGGTGTGGCAACAATTCACACCCTAGTTCGTGTAATTTTGCCACGGCGATGGCACATGTGTGTGGGCGAGCATTATCATTATGGAAGATGACTTTTTCCTTGCTAAACCTGGCCTTTTTTACATACCTTTTGTTGCAATTTGTCCAGGAAGTAAGCATAGTATTCTCCAGTAATTGTTTGCCCAGTGAGGAAATAATCTACAAATAGAATCCACTTCGCATCCCAGAAAACTGATTTCATTACCTTCCCGCCAAAGGAATTGTCTTTGCTTTCTTTGGTGGTGAAGACTCAGCATGTTTCCACTGCTTTGACTGTGGTTTTGTCCCTGGGGTATAGTAGTGTACCCAAGTTTCATCTGTGGTCACAAACCAGCACAAAAAATCTTGTTCGTTTCTCCAGAAACAGGCCAAACATTGTTCCAGTATGTCCATTCTTGTGCGTTTATGATCCAGCATCAAGAGTCATGGCACCCATCTTGCAGATATTTTTTTTCATTTCTAATTCTTCAGTTAAGATATGATATACCCTTCCAGATGACATCTGGCAAGCATGAGCAGTTTCACGCATTTTCAATCGGTGATTCTCCATAACCATTTCGTGCTCTTTTGCAATGATTTCTGGAGTAGTGACACATCTTGGCTGACCACTGCATGGATCATCATCTAAGCTCTCGCGACCAAATTTAAATTCATTTGTCCACTTGGCACTAGTTGAATATGAAGGAGCAGTGTCCTCCATTGTATTATGGAAATCGGCACGAATGTCCATTGCTTTAATACTTTTTTGTACGAAGTACTTAACCACTGCTCAAATCTTGATTTTTTTTCCATCTTCGCAAATCACAATGCGGGAACAACAATAGAGCCACGTCACCGCCGCAGCTCTCTTCCGAGAGCATTGATGTGGCATGTGTTTACAGGCAACACTCCAACGCTTATCACGTAAACAACTCATTGTGCTAGCGCCATCCTGTCATGGACATTCTGAGAACTTTTCAAACCACCCTCATACATGTAAAGATATTGAAATTTGCAAGCTTTTGGAGCCAGTGACTCCTCCTCCTGACAGAAGGGTTGAAGGGGAAGGAAGAGGAGTGAAAGAAAAAGACTGGTGAGGTTTAGGAAATGGGGAGCGTTTGAAAAAGTCGCACAGAACCCCAGAACAGGGGAGACTTACTGGACACGTTAAGTAGGAGGATGTTGTGGCTGTGTGTTATTTCCCAGGAACAATGGTTATCGCATAACAAAGCTTTCTTTCAAGTATTGTAGTAAGGGAGATGAATCCTTGGCACAGTAAGTTCAGTAGCGTTGTTGTGTTCTCTGGCGACAGAGGCAGCAATCCAAGAGTATGCGACAACTTGCGGAGGTAGCAGAAACGTGTTGCTGCACTGAAAAACGGTTTTGTGTGTGTGTGTGTGTGTGTATTTGGTAATATGGTTTCACTTTGTTTAACATAACATTTTTTTTTTTGTTTTTGTTTTGGCATTTTCAGTGTTTATTCACTTTGTCTCAAACTGTACCAGGAGCATGGTGAGCCCATACTTCTTGTTGCATAGGTTGTAAAGAGTACTGAATTTTTTTTTAAATTTTAATTATAAAGAAGGAACTGAATGGCGTGGATTGTGATGAATCTGACACAACAAAGCTAGGATAAAAGCAGCCAAGGAGGAAGCAAATGACAGCTTAGAATAATTTCAAGAGAGATGCCATTCATCATCGTATATGTAACTATTATAAGAGTAAAGATCATGCAACACTTTGTAAACTATCAGCGTTGATTAAGGAAGACAGTCATCTTAATGGCAGTAAATTTTCATTGCTTTTGGCACTAAAGGACAAAGGCTTCATTCAGTTGCCAATTTATTAATGAACAAAAAATGTTGATTGAGAAGACAGATGTTGCATGGCAGTGCAAATTTCTGAGAAGGATGAGGGGTATGACCTTGTAATCTACCCCTACCTCACATCATTTGTTGATTGTCACTGTTTTTATGGTTAACTCTTTTAACAAGTTTGGAGAGGAGTAAGATTTACAATAAACTTTTTACTTATCTTCTTTTCTCGTAGTTGGTTCCAATTCTTCACATGTAGGGGCTGATTCTTGAAGCTGAAATCTTTTGATGTTATAGGTTCTCATGTTTCCAATTGAAATAAGTTTTGAAGTAAGCCTGTTCAAATTTTTTTGTTTTCTTCATGATAATATATTCTCACATTTTTCTGTATCACACTGTCTATTGAATTTTTACATTAACAAAGCCAAAATTGCATTGTTATTCCAAATTACAAAAACATGTCTGATCACAACAGAGGCATGCCCACTACTATCTCACTCTACGGTATTAACAATATTCCAAAGGGTTTACAAATTCTCTTGACAAATGAGTTTCTATTAATTCATATTATTATTTTATAAATTAATCCAGAAATAAACATAATATACAGAACTAAATTGCATAATTAATAATAGAAATTTTAAGTGTGCCAAATACTTCATAATTTCAAATGTTTCTAAAAGAAAATAATTTCAACTGTCCATTCAGAGCTAGTACATATCAATTGCAACAAAGAAAATAAAGCTATTTCTTTTTACAGGTTTTAACCTGAAAAATAATACATTGTGTACAAAATCATATGAAATTCTCTTAGAAAAACAGCTGAGATAATATTAACCTATTCAAAATTCGAAAATATTTTTGGTATTGACTACTTCTGTTGAGCACAAGTAATGCTAGAAGAGGATGTCTATTAACAACTTTCAGTAATTTGTGTCTGGGTGAACCTTGGACCGTCAGCAGTCATTCATTACGTAAAGGTTCAAGTGGTGGATCCCTGAGGGGACAACAGTAGTGCCTTAAAAAACGGGGGAGGGGGCACAAATTATTGTACTGTGTGCCAGTACATTAGAAAGTCTTGTGCTAAACATCTTTTTTTTTTTTCCAAAAGCACAGGTGATTATCATGAAGTATAGGTGATTATCATGAAGGGATAAATAATGTCGTTCTTCAGAAGTGTCTTGAAAAATCACTTGTAACAAATCTCACGAAGCTATCAGTCATTGTTGTGGTTAAAATGTGGTATATCATTCTGTTGTTCACTGTATCATTGTATTCACTATAAGACTGGAATTAGGGCATTACAGGAGGATGAAATGGGCTGAAAAGATGGCATATCGACCTGATAGAAAATTTAATGAAGGGTTAATTGTTTTAAATTGAGGGGAAAAAACTGACCACACATTTTTAAAAGACACAGGCATGAAATTATTCAGCTGCATGAATATAATTTCCATTTGAATACATTGAGGGTGTATGTACTAAAATACAGCAATATGTCATTGCAAACGATAAAAAGCTTGTTCAAACAAATTTTGGGCTCGCAGCTGGTTGTCGTTCAATTGAACGACAACCGGCTGCAAGCTCGAAATTTGTTTGAACAGTCAATTCGCCGGGAAATTTTTAAAATTCACGATAAAAAGCGTACATTCTCTGAAGTTGAGAAACTCCTTGCAGAGGTTATGTATCGAGTGACTAGTGAGACATGGTGGGAAATAGCAAATAGTGCTATAGGTGTCAACAAAAAGGCAGCCAAAAACAAAAGATGCTGTGGAAGCTGTAATTGTGTATGTGGGAGGGAGAAATGATGTTCACGTAGTTGGAGGTGGGGAACTGTTAGCAGTCAGATCTTGACATTGATATGAGTGGAATTTTTTTCATCACCCCAACAACAACACGGTCAGGAATTAAAAAGCGAGAAGGAGGTGTTGTGAATGTTCTACAGCATTCTGGAAATAGTTGGCATATCCATACCTTGAGATATTTTGGAATACTAGCTACTGAATAGTTCTTCGCAGTTTCTTTACTTTACTACATTGAGACTAATAACTGTAAATAAATTACACTTATTCGGCCTGCACATTGTTCCTTTTTTACTTTTGTGGTAAATCAGCCGATCTGGTCTTTTTTTCCTGTGATGCTTCAGAACAAGTGCTCCTGTGTCATTTCAGGGGCCTTATGCACCTGCACGAAGAGATCCCATCCCCCAGGGGAGATCTTCACAAGCCAGCTGTCGCCCACCGTGACTTCAAGTCGAAGAACGTTCTCCTCCGTGCTGATCTCTCTGCGTGTGTTGCCGACTTTGGACTGGCACTGGTACGTTTTGTTTCAGAGATTGTTGGTATGCAATTGTTTTTATTCCAGTACAGTATGCTCAGGACAGCCTCATGTTTGTCGTTCGACTGATTTCATTTGTGTCATACCCTGAATGACTTGCAGTGATTTTTCAGGTAGTATAATGTGTACAACACCAAAGACTTTTTCATGTCGAATTGACAGATCTAGGGTTCTCTTTTGAAGTAACCTGACTTAGAAGTTGTAATTTATTCACTCCAGGTATGACAAAGAAAATTCAGAACTTCCCATAACAATCAGTACAACAAAGCATTCAAATTCATGTTTGACACACAGTATACACTCATCTTTGTTTACCAACATAATTACAGTTGTAATTTTTTAGTGACATTAGTTTTGCGACTAAACTACGGAATCTCCCATCTTCTATCTTGTTTCTCTTCATTTAACATTTTCCATACTTACTAAGTGCTTTAACATTCACCCACAGGAATTTGCATATTAGTGCATTCATGTTTTCTGTAAGTGTGACTTTTGTAAAACTTATGTATTTTTTGGAAAATTATATTAATTATGTTTGCTTATTATTGATTGACGTATTAACTTCTCTCCTTACTGAATAACAAGTATAAATGAAAGAAAAATCACAGAGGAATAATCAAAATTGAAAAGTATCAATGCAGAACTAAAAGGCAGTATAGAGACCAAAATATTTACAAATATGAAACATACATGTGTATCATATTCTCCAGTACTAATAAGAAACTGTTTCATATCACAGTTTTGAAACATACTATTATAGTACAGTAATTAGCAAAGTTTACTCACAGCAGACAAAATAGTGAAATTTCTAAGTGCCAGTGAGAAGCCTTTGGTCCTGTCCATGCATACTGTTGGCACAGTGTCATTTCAGCCACAGGTGCCATCCAGATAGCATCGTCAGAAGCAATGACTACCAGTCAGTTGTCACTGACAGGGTTTATGTGCCAGCACTGAACTTCATTTGTGTTACCGCCGGCAAACTTCGCAACTTCATTGCTACCCATCATTCGCTTATGCTCTCACTGTACGGAAGTGTCGTAGGTTTCCAAAGTGTGACGAGGTACACGGAGGCAAAGTGAGTTGTATAAGAAGTATAGGAATTTTTTTGTGGCCTCGAAGACAATCCCAGAAGAGACGAAATATTATTTGCGCTGCAGACTGTAACATCAAAGGTGTGTGGTGTTTCACTCAGAACTGTACAGAGAGTATGTGTAGAAGCATGGGAATGGAGCCCTGTCCTCAGGAAATAAAGTTTCAGTCCCTGAGGAAAGATATTAGTGGAAGAATGACACTGATTTGGACGATTTCCAGGAAGACAGCATTCATTGTACTGCATTGGAATTTTACGACAGTGGCTATAATCCCTCCATTCAAAAGGTGGCAGATATTTTGCTTTATGAGGCTGACTTCACTGGAGGCTGCCTTTCTATTGGAAAACTATTAAAATGTCTGAGATTCAGGAATAGAAAATGCAATGATGGAAGAAACAATCTGATGGAGAGATCCAATATTCTAGCAACTAGGGCGACTTGTGTGAAAAAATTATTCATCATCAAGATTCAAAGAGCAGTGGCAGTTTCAAAGTGATGATTGGCAAAGGCAACAGACTTACTGTCTCAAGGGATCATTTGAATATGTTTTATCATAAGTGGAGAGCAAATATTTACAGCTAGCAAATCTGATGATTCTCGTCAAGAGATGACTAGTGATGTAACTAAACATCATAGTTTAGAAGGTGATAGTCATGGATAACACCAGCTATCATGAGAGAGAGAGAACTGGACAGGTGCCCTCTTACTCATTGCCAATACAATTTGAAAGGAAATGTATGGGCCCTAGTGAAAGGAGAGATTATACCCAAAAATTTCAGCTTCAGAATGAAAGATGAGAGAATTTACTCGAAGAACCCACTAAAAGATGTTACTTGGAAGATTGGACTGAGTGAATTTGCCACACAGAAAGTATGCATCCAAGAAAATTTCATTGGAAACATAGTTATTGCTGAGCATTTAAGCAAAAATAAATTCCATTAAATGAACTACATTTCCTATTTCTTCCTCTCTCCAAAGTGACAAACACTGTTCCCTTTCAACACTTCGTCTCTTTTTGTATTCCTTTCTCTCTCCTCCAAAGAAATTATCGTTGTAAGGCAGAACAGCCACTAGGTGTACAGTACCCGTGCTGACACATTTGTCAAAGGAATGCTTAGTTCAGAAGACCTGTGTTTTCTGCTCTGCATGGAAGTCAAAACTAACATTCAAATGTGAGGGATGCATAAATTCACATAATAAAAATTGAAATAGCTTTGTAATTTGCGTGATATTTAATTGTGTATTTTGCTCTAGTACACCTAACAAATGAAACAAGGATACATTAATAAAGGCTCAGACATAGAACAACGGCTGCTATTTCACTACAGTATTTTCTAAACATTCTCTCGACATAGGTTTTGCATTTGTAATAAATTGCCTGCTTCAGGCTATAAAATCTGTATTTCAGTGAGCTGTGTGGCAATTACAATTGTTGTGTTATTTACAAGTGAGTATCTTGTAACACATTGTGTATACGTGTGTCAGGCCATGGTGTCCAGTGGCACAGTTTGCAGGGTCAGCTTAATGTTGTGTTATTTACAAGTGAGTATCTTGTAACACATTGTGTATACGTGTGTCAGGCCATGGTGTCCAGTGGCACAGTTTGCAGGGTCAGCTTAACATTCATAGGCCTTTGAGCCGACGGTTTCCAAGGTCTGACGAGTGAGGTGTAAGACAAGAACGTGAGTGGTGGATGGGTGCAGAGGAGCTGGAGGAAACACTTTCTGTACTTGCCACCTCCAGCTGCTTTTTTTTCTGCTCCGTAGTATGAGAAAAAATGTGAACATTTTGAACTTTATTGAGCAAAAAATTATTTTTCAGATTTTTGTGCCTGGGAAACCCTGTGGAGACACTCACGGCCAGGTGGGAACGCGCCGCTACATGGCGCCGGAGGTACTCGAAGGCGCCATAAACTTCTGCCGTGACTCGTTCCTGCGCATCGACATGTATGCGTGTGGCCTGGTGCTGTGGGAATTGGCGTCGCGGTGCACTGGCCCTGACGTAAGTTGGCAGAAAGCTGTAAGGCAGCATTGACATACGAAAAATTTGCTGCACACTATGTAAATGTGTTGTCCCAGCGCTCAAACGTAACTGCCTAAGGGGCAGTAGGGGGGGGGGGGGGGGCACATTTAGAGAATTTGCAGCAAATATTGTGTCTGTGTTGTTATGCTAACGAGCTGCCTCAACACTCCTAGGCTATGAAGTATTGTTGGTCTTGTGCCTGTATTTATAGACAAGTTCGACTTCCAGTGCCCCTTATGAAGTTTGATGCTCATTAGTTTTGCTGAGACTGCACTATTTTTCTGTGAAACACACATTCCCTCTCCGTTTTCTAGTTCTGGAGGACAAAGCATTTTCCAGCTCTGGTGGGTAAGTTGGCTGCTGAGATCTTCATATACTGGGTACTGGACCCAAGCCTTGTTTAAACTGAAACATCTATCTTAAGATTATTATGTTCTCTGACATTTTTATCTGGATACATATATTAATTACTCTGTATCAAAAACTTGTCATTTGCACCACAATACTGGTCTCTTCACGTTTCATTTCTAGAGTGTGTTTGAGGCAGAGTATGGTGACAGCTGATTCTCCCAGTTGTTTTAGTTAGGTGTGTTGCTGATGTTCCTTACACCTCTCCTTGACTTATTAATAGTCTGCCTCATGTAAGATGTACTACATTCACACGGTACATGCTTTCGGATAGATCATCTTTTAGCATCACAAAGAAGCCTTTTTATCTTTATTGACTGAAGTGTCCACAGAAGAGGTTGAGACTGGGGAAGAAAAAGAGAAGCTAAGAATTGCTTATCTACTCTATGCTGGCTCACTCTTCACAATGGTAGATAGACGTTTACAGAAACATTACATCCAGTCAAGCAAATGTGACATGTCTTGCTTGGGTAGTGCAGACAAAAGGAGAGTTTTGAAGAACATCAGGAACACATTAGTGAAACTATCTAGCAAATCAGCTGTCACCAAGCACTGCCTCGAATACAATCGTAAAATGAAATATGAGAAGGCAAGTACTGTGGTGCAAATGCCAAGTACCTGGGGCACATTAATTACAGAATTAATCCAAATAAAGATGTCAGTAAACCTAAAAACTGGAACACAGGTTTCTGTATAAAAACAAGGTTTGGGATTTGGCACCCAATTTATCATGATCTTACCAACAATCTATCTCACCAGAGCTGGTAAACATTAAGGCTATGCATGTGTCATGGAATAACAGTATGGGCTCTGAAAATCAAATAATCATCAAAGTGTGTTGTGCGCACTGGGAGTCAAACCGAGCTGTAGTAGAACAACACCAGCAACACTTCACTATCTGGTTGAGTCGAGGCAGTGAATACACATAATAGCACAGCTTGCAGCATGTGAAGAAGTTGTCGAAATATTGTGCAATGGTCTGTTTATTGTGGTCCTTTAATAAAATTGTGGACAGAAACAATCCCAACAGCTTGTATAAAACAGGTATATAGAGGGTGCTCTCTGAATACTGAACTGTATTCACTTCTCATTTGCATTAGATACTAGCAAACTGATTCATTGAGCTTCAAGGGAGGCAGGGACTTGGAAATGTTGCAGAAACAATGACAAGACAAGATATATAAAAAATTAAGTTTTAAGAATTAAAGTTTTATTGCCATGAGGCCAAAAGAGTAATTTGTCCCTATAGCTGATACATTCATTGATGGAGAATTTAATGATTGTGTTGATATTTTAAAAACTTTATTCTGTACATTTTTTCATCTCAGTTACAAAATAAAAGTAAACAACATAACATTTTTTAAACAGTGATTTTTAATGAAGTACCATTTTTTACTAAAAATGTTGTGAACCTAAGAGTATGTGTACATTAATAATACACAGATTTAGACCTCGATCTATGAGTAACATCAATATTATTACAGATGGATGTCCAGTGTCCTTAACCACTCCACAGCTTCCTCACCAGCGTGATACATCTCCTCCATTGAACCGTTGAGCCTTCAAAGTGGGCAGTCCACAACGATGTGGCTGACGGTCTGAGGCACGTCTGCACAGTCCAGTCGCAGAAAGAGCTATTGGCAATCTTCCACTTGTGCTTCCAAAACTGACATCTGCCATGTTGGGTTGTTATCCGGTTGAGTGATGTCCAGATTTTCCTGGTTTGGTTGAAACCAGGAGGTTGTTTGGTTGGGTGAGAGATCAGTCCAGATCTGTCTGGATTTGAAAACAGCCAGCTGCTGCACCAAGATTCATTTACTGTAAACTGATCTTGGGCCAGCTTCTTTCCTAGAATCCAAGAAGGGTTCCAAGATTTCAGCCTAAGATCTTCATGAAGACAGTCTTCATTTATTGGTGAGAGGGGATTGTCACAGCAGTTATACCATTCTTTCTTCAGTGCTAATGCTCTTTGGAGATGAGGAGGTGGAAAGTTAGAAAGTACCGGAAGCCCCTTCTGAGGAATAGACGCAATGGTGCCTGATATAATCCTCATTGTGTCATTCAGTCGGACATCTACCTTCTTTGTAAGGGTACTGTTAAGTCATACTGGGTATACTAGGGCATGTGCTGTAGGCTGAGAGTAGATGCAGTGGGACCCCAACCTGTTTGTGTAGAATGTTGTTATGGTTTTTGATTTTAGCAGATGTTTTGCTTAGATGTGCACTGTAGGTCAAGGATCGATCCAAGATGACTTCTAGATATTTAGGGCACGGATCGAACTTCAGCAGGTGGCCACAATATTGAACTTGAGGAACATAGTTGACTTGTCTGTTGCTCAGATGGAAGCTGCTGATCTCTGTTTTCGTTATGTTTGGTTTCAGTCTTCAGGTTTTGAAGAACTTGTCCTCGAGTCTCTGAAGATCTTCTGTGAGCGCAGTTTCTGCTGCTGCGGAGTCATCGGACTGGGCTGTCAGTGCGAGGTTGTCAGCGTATATAAACTTTCTACCAGTAGTAGTGGGTATATCCGCAGTGTATATGTTGAAGAGCAATGGGGCAAGGACCGATCCTTGTGGTAATCCATTATTCAGTTTGTAAGGTCTGCTTACGTTGCCATTTAGGTGCACTTCAGTCGTTCTGCTGGCCAACATGTTGTTCGGGAGGGTGTCAAGTTTTTTGCAGGTGATTATTTTAAGGAATTTGAGGAGCATCGCTTTTCGCCGAACTGTGTCATATGCTGACAATGTCAGGTCCACAAACACTGTTACAATCTTCTTGCAATCCTGAAACCCTCTTTCTATGTGACTTGTTAGGGCCAGCACCTGTCTGGTACAACTGCGCTTTGGTCTAAAGCCAGCTTGCTCTACTGATATGTTATCTAGGGTTGTAGCCAAGATTCTATTATATATTATTCTTTCCAGCAGCATATAGCAGACACTCAGGGAGGTAATAGGCTTATAATCTTCTGCATTATCTCTTTTTTTTCCCGGGTTTCAGTATTGTGATAATTTTAGCTCTTTTTGATTATTGGTGGTAGCTGTTCATTGCCTCTATATGTGACAATTGCACTTACTACAGTTTGTCACAGAATGTATTGAATTTATGTAATGTATGATGTTATGAGAGCCAACAGTTTTGCTCTGTAGGAAACAATTTTCTCACATTATTTATGCAACTATACTATTAATGATAGAAAATAATTTGACAGGTGTTACAAGAGCACCAGTTATAAATAAGCCAACATGATGCTCAGTGTAATCCAGAAAGAACAAATTCTTGATTGTATATCAAATATTCTTGTCTCATGGATCACATTGTGTTGGATAATGAAGATCTGAGATACATAAAAGTGCGACGACATAAATAGAATTGTCCATTCCAAACATAATGTAAATACAGATACGTGGCGTGTGAAAATGTGCAAAGCCTGAAACTGGTGAACTGTTAAATAAATAGCAGATTTGGTGTTAACGTTTAAAAAAGTGTCTTTTTTTCAATATTTGAGAGCTGCAAGACATATTTTACCGAAAACAGAGCACCAACCAAGAGTAAATGAAACTAAAATAGTAAGTTGTTAAGAGAGATGAAAATGAGTGACTTCCAGTCAAGATTACTGAATTAAAGGAGTAAATTACTACAGGAGTAAATTCTTGGTTTACTCCCAAAGTAAATTTATTTACTCCATAACTGGCAGAGAGCACCCACAAAGAGTATGCTACTATGTTAGTAACTTAAGCAGGAAATGAGGCCAAAATTTACTTGTAAGCAGTAGTAAGAGTAAAGTTGGAGAGTAAGGTGAGTTCTTTGGTTTCTGCATATTAAGTACCAAATTCAGTGGATTACGTGGACTACGAAGAATGTATTGAAATGGAGGAAGAAGTAGACGTCCCAAGGATAAGGATTTTAAGGGAGAGAAGAGACCCATTTGTGATGTATAGTGACAGTGATTTCAGAGAGTGGTTTGAGTTCTGTAAGGATTCTGTTGAGTTGCTAATTGGTGTGCTGGAGCAGTTACTGCAGCATAATTCTGGCAGGAACCGTGCTTTGTTTCCTAGACTGCAACTTCTTTGTGGTCTGTGAAGCTTTCACACAGGCGCTTATCAAATCGTAGCAGGAGATCTCATTAACGTACATTGTACTACTGCCGGAAGAGCTTTTAACAGTGTGATAAACAATTTAATTGCCGTAAAGCCACTGTGTGTGTTGCTGGCTGGGAACCAAGAAAATATGAGGTCTGTTCAAAAAATTCCGGAACATTCGTAATTTCGCGCCAGTGGTTTGTTGGAGCAAAATGTGCCACAAGTTTCATTGTTGTATATCTGTTAGTTATTGTTCAGTGCTGTATTGAGTAAAATGTTGTGTCGCATAGTTTGCGAATTTCATTATGGCAGAGTAAAGGAGCGACACGTGTGCATTAAATTTTGCGTGAAACTCAAGGAAACCTTCATAGAGACACATCCAATGATGCAGGTAGCTTACAGTGACGAGTGCTTAAGCCATACTCGGTGTTACAAATGGTTCACACAGTTTAAAAACGGCCATGCAGAAGTTATAGGTGACCCTCATTCATCGTGCCCTTCGATTTCTGCCGATGACGCTCATGTCAGGACGTCAACAAAATTGTGCATGCCAATCGAAGACTGACTATCTGAGAGATTGCAGAAGAATGTAACATTTCAGTTGGATCATGTTGTGATATCCTGACACAGCGTGTTGGAATGCATCAAGTTTGCCGCCAAGTTCGTCCCACGGCTCAAGACCACGACTAAAGACCAGAAAGACCAACTTGAAATCTGTGAAGAGCTTTTGGATCACCCAAATGAGAATGAGATGTTCCTTAAGAGACTCATTACTGGTGATGAGACATGGGTCTACAGTTACGATGTTGAGACCCAGGTTCAATTTTCTTAATGGTTTGTGGAAGATTCTCCAAGACCAAAAAAAGTTTGACAGATCAGGTCAAATGTCAAAGCCATGCTCGTAGTTTTCTCTGACTTTGAATTCGTGCCGCAGGGACAAACTGATGATAGCATCGTGGAGATTGTTGAGATGCCAGCGAGAAAATGTGAGAAGGAAATGGCCCGAAATGTGGTGAGACAATTCCTGACTCTTGCATCACAATAACGCACCTGCACATTCATCCCTGTTGGTACAAAAAATGAAATCACTGTGCTGCCTCATCCTGCATACTCTCCAGACCTGGTCCATGTGGACTTTTTTTCATTTCCAAAGTTGAGAACCCCTCTGAAAGAACGAAGATTTGCAATGATAGATGAGATAAAATTCGTAGGCAGCATTTCACACAATCCGGCAAGAGGTGTACCGAGACTGCTTCCGGAAGTAGAAACAGCAACGGGAGCGGTGTATCAATTGTGGAAGAGAGTATTTTGAAGGAGACATGCACAATAAGTAAAAGATATGCGTAGAAAAATTTTGTGGACAGATTTCTAGAATTTTTTGGACAGACCTCGTACATCGAGGAACAGAAGGGAATTCTGTGAAATTGGTGGATTCCCGAATGTCATAGGGCCCACAGGTTGTGTACATATACCCATTCTCTGTCCCTCTAGAGCACAAGCATAACTATGCAGAAATTGCAAGAATTTCTTTTCTATCAATACACAAATCATCTGGGGCACCAATATGAAGATTTTGAATGTGGTAAGCCGTCGGCCAGGTTCCAAACGTGATGCATGCATTTGGGACAATTGTAGAGTTGCTGCGGAATTTGAAAATGATAGGTTGCTTGTTGGAGATAGTAGATATGCTCTCTCCAAACATCATATGACTTTTGTGTTTTGACCTCACACAGGAGCTGAAGGGTGCTACAACCGAGCTGATATTGCTACCAATTATGTAATGGAATGTACATTCAGTGTTGAGAAAAAATCCCTTAACTTCCACTCTTCCTCCAAGATTTCTCTTTGTCTTTCAATAAACAGCATTTTTGCATTATATTCCTCTCATATTAAACACATTTTTAACGAATGAAACTCATCTACATTTTTCCAACAATTCCCGGTTCTTCACTGCAACTGCATGTCGTCTGTCCATTATTATTATTATTATTATTATTATTATTGGTGCATCTTCTGATAACTTCCCTCCAGAGAATGGAAGCTGAGGCTTGTGACTATGGGATAAAGGTTCACTTTCAGCTGTTTCATTGCCATTTTCAGAGTAGCTATCATCAATGTTGCTAGAAAGGCTCACATTCTTTTCAGTTGCGTCATTGTTGTTAACTCTAGTTATCCCCTCAAAAACAAGTGCAGTCATATCAACAACCATTTGGCTTATATTGTCTGTCTTCGTCTCTGCTATTCCACTGCCAGTTTGTAATTTTTCTCGATTATATTTAGCTTTCATTGTCTTTCCTTTCACTTTCATATCCTTCCACATTACTTTAAGCTGCTCTTGTATTCTTTGTGTAAGAGCTCTTGTGTTGTATTCAACATGTATTTCTTCCCAAGCATCTTTTTTTCCTTTTTAGCATATTCTCACTGTGCTGTTCAGATTCAATAGTAGTTGTGTACTTTTTCATTGTTTCAGCAAACTGCTCTTTTTCACTTTCTGGAATTTTTTTGAACATTTCTTGGCCACCTCCATGTTGCTGTTAGCTCATATCTAAAGCTGCAGGTGCCGCTTACATTAACACGTGTCACCTGCTAGTAATGGATGGTGGTAGTTGTACATCACACTAACATGATATTATTGTCAAAAAGTGACATAATAATGCCAGCAGTAAATATTTTCCTAGAGGAAATGGAAATGCATGTGCTATCAGTAGGCTGGAATGGCTTACTTTTTTTAAACAAAAAGGCGTTACTACTTCAGTTACAACTAAAGGAGTAAATAGAAATTGAGCTGTCCAACTGTTACTAAAAGAGTATCTTTATTGCTTTGGAAGTAATTTATTTAAGTAGTTCAGACTAAAGAAGTAAGAGTTAGTACAAGAGAAATTAATACTAGTTTGGTGCTCGCCATCACCATAGGCGATATTCTCCTTCTTATATATATTTGTGGTGTTCATAGGTTCAGAAATATCTGTTTGATATTTTTGTTGTGAAGTAAGAGATAATGAAGATTTTAGCACATATTGACAACTGTTCTTTTATGCAGTTGACAACTACAATGACTAACACTTTTTTTTTTTTTTTTACATTTGAGACAACATCCACTGAATTCACGCATCAAATTAGACATGTATAATGTTCTGAGACTAGTATCTGGAATGTTGTAGACAAATTCAGAGAAAAAAATTACTCTTGCAAGCATGTGTAAGCATAAATATTTGTACCTTAAAATAAGTTGTAGTTTCATCTGGTGCTTGTTATATTTCAGGGTCCAGTTTCAGAGTATCTATTACCTTTTGAAGAGGAAGTCGGACAGCACCCAACTCTCGAAGACATGCAAGAATGCGTCGTACAGAAGAAAGTTCGCCCTTGCTCGCGTGAGCACTGGCGCAGTCACCCGGTATGTGACAGTTTTTATTCAGCTACGCTTTTCCTGTAATGTTCTGGACAAAAGCATGTTTGCAACAAAACTTAGTTATAAAATAAAAGAGAGCTGCCAGATAATTTTGCAGTTTTTTCTCAGAACTTTTTTCCAGTTAGACAGGTCAAGCCAAGGCCTGTCAACATTATTACATTTTCCAATTTTGAGTCCCATGGTGGGCAAGCAGGCAGTATAGTCCACAATATCGTAGACCTTTCACTTTACATAAATTACATTCACGTACATAAATTACATTCACATATGTAAGGCAATACTGACTCTACGACTTATTTTAGAAGCTAGATTAAGAAAAGGCAAACCTACATTTCTAGCATTTGTAGACTTATAGAAATCTTTTGACAATGTTGACTGGAATACTCTCTTTCAAATTCTGAAGGTGGCAGGGATAAAATACAGGGAGTGAAAGGCTATTTACAGTTTGTACAGAAAGCAGATGGCAGTTATAAGAGTCGAGGGGTATGAAAGGGAAGCAGTGGTTGGGAAGGGAGTGAGACAGGGTTGTAGCCTCTCCCCGATGTTGTTCAATCTGTATATTGAGCAAGCAGTAAAGGAAACAAAAGAAAAATTCGGAGTAGGTATTAAAATCCATGGAGAAGAAATAAAAACTTTGAGGTTCGCCGATGACATTGTAATTCTGTCAGAGACAGCAAAGGACTTGGAAGAGCGGTTGAACGGAATGGACAGTGTCTTGAAAGGAGGATATAAGATGAACATCAACAAAAGCAAAACGAGGATAATGGAATGTAGTCAAATTAAGTCAGGTGATGCTGCAGGAATTAGATTAGGAAATGAGACACCTAAAGTGCCCGCATCTCGTGGTCGTGCGGTAGCGTTCTCGCTTCCCACGCCCGGGTTCCCGGGATCGATTCCCGGCGGGGTCAGGGATTTTCTCTGCCTCGTGATGGCTGGGTGTTGTGTGCTGTCCTTAGGTTAGTTAGGTTTAAGTAGTTCTAAGTTCTAGGGGACTGATGACCATAGATGTTAAGTCCCATAGTGCTCAGAGCCATTTGAACCATTTGAACACCTAAAGTAGTAAAGGAGATTTGCTATTTGGGGAGCAAAATAACTGATGATGGTCGAAGTAGAGAGGATATAAAATGTAGACTGGCAGTGGCAAGGAAAGCGTTTCTGAAGAAGAGAAATTTGTTACCATCGAGTATAGATTTAAATATCGGGAAGTCGTTTCTGAAAGTATTTGTATGGAGTGTGGCCACGTATGGAAGTGAAACATGGACGATAAATAATTTGGAGAACAAGAGAATAGAAGCTTTCGAAATGTGGTGCTACAGAAGAATGCTGAAGATTAGATGGGTTGATCACATAACTAATGAGGAGGTACTGAATAGGATTGGGGAGAAGAGAAGTTTGTGGCACAACTTGACTAGAAGAAGGGATCGGTTGGTAGGACATGTTCTGAGGCATCAAGGGATCACGAGTTTAGTATTGGAGGGCAGCGTGGAGGGTAAAAATCATAGAGGGAGACCAAGAGATGAATACACTTAGCAGATTCAGAAGGATATAGGCTGCAGTAGGTACTGGGAGATGAAGAAGCTTGCACAGGCTAGAGTAGCATGGAGAGCTGTATCAAACCAGTCTTCAGGACTGAAGACCACAACAACAACAACATATGTAAATGATAACATACAGCAATATTATGAAAAGGGAAGTTGCTACTCACCATATAGTGGAGATACTGAGTCACAAAAAGGCGCAACAAAAAGACTGTCACAAATAAAGCTTTCGACCAGTAAGGCCTTTGTCAAAAAAAGACGACACACACAAACCTGCACGCGCACACGCAAATGCAACTCTCACACACGTGACTGCAGTCTTGTGCAACAGAAGCCACACTGTGGGCAGCAGCACCAGTGCACAATGGGAGTGGCGACTGGGTGCGGGTAAGGAGGAGGCTGGGGTGGGGAGGGATAGTATGGCGGGGGTGGCGGACAGTGAAGTGCTGCTGGGGAGTGCGTAGGGACGAGGTAGAGAGAGGGTAGGGCAGCTATGAGCAGTCACAAAGTGAGACGGTGAGCAGGGGAGAGGTGGGGTGGGGGTTGGAGGTAGCAGAAAAGGAGAGAAGTGAAAAGACTGGGTGCGATGGTGGAATGAGGGTGTGTAGTGCTGGAATGGGAACAGGAAAGGGGCTGGATGGGTGAGGATAATGACTAGCAAAGTTTGAGGCCAAGAGGGTCACGGAAATGTAGGATATATTGCAGGAATAAGTCCCACCTGCGCAGTTCAGAAAAACTGGTGTTTGTGGGAAGGATCCATATGGCACAGGCTGTGAAGCAGTCATTGAAATGAAGGATGTCATGTGTGGCAGTATGTTCAGCAACAGGGTAGTCCAGTTGTTTCATGGCCACAGTTTGTAGGTGGCCATTCATGTGGACAGACAGCTTGTTGGTTGTCATGCACACATAGGATGCAGCACAGTGGTTGCAACTTAGCCTGTAGGTCACATGACCGGTTTCACAGGTAGCCCTCTCTTTGATGGGATAGATGATGACGGGACTGGAGTAGGTGGTGGTGGGAGGGGTTGGGAGCAGGGGTCGTGTAGGGATGGGCGAGTATATTGTGTAGTTTTGGTGGATGGCAGAATACCACTGTGGGAGGGGTTGGAAGGATAGTGGCCAGGACATTTGTCATTTCAGGGCACGACGAGAGGTAGTCTAACTGCAAGGATTACGCAGAAGGACTCTGCCAGCTTCACATACATTCACATATAAACCTTGCCACAGTGACCTCATTCCAGAAATCCAGCAGGATCTCCAGTCACTCCTCAAGTCCTTGGACCCATCCCAGAACCTCTCCCCAGAGTCCGCCTCTCTGCTCACCCCTACCACTCTCCCCGCACTCCTACCTTCTGCATGCTTCCTAAAGCCATAAACCCAACCGACCCGGAGCCCCCTTTGTGGCTGGATACTGTGCCCCCACCGGGAGAATCTCTGCTGTCGTAGACCGACACCTTCAACCTATTACCCTCCTATCTAAAAGATGCCAACAATTTCTTCCACTGACTCTCCACAGTTCCTGTCCCTTTAGCAAACAGTGGCCTGCTCATCAGTAGTGATGCCACCTCCCTAATGCCCACGGCATTACCGCTATTAAACACTACTTTTCCCAACACCCAATGGATTCCAAACCAACAACCTCCTTCCTAGTCACTATGACCAACTATATCCTCACCCACAATGACCTCTCCTTTGAAGGCACCATCTTGTGCCAACCTGTTCATAGTTCATTTAGAGGAATTCTTCCTAAACACCCAAAATCCTAAACACCTCACCTGGTTCAGAGTCACTGATGAAATCTTTGCGATCTGGATCGAGATGATGACACAGTATCCACATTCCTCCAAAACCTCAACATCTCCCCCATTTGCTTCAGCTGGTTCTACTCAGCAAGCCACCTTCCTAGATGTTGACGTCAACCTGAAAGATAGCTACTTCAATACCTTCATCCATATCAGACCTACTAACTACCAGCAATAGCTCCACTTCATCAGCTGCTCTCCCTTCCATACCAAGAAGTCCCTTACATACATCTTAGCCACCTGTGGTCGTCGCATCTGCAGTGATGGGCAGTCCCTCTCGAAATATATCGACAGTATCTCTGATACCTTCACAAACTGTAATTATCCTCACAACCTTATACATAAACAAATTTCCTGTGCCTTATCTTTCCTGTCTCCCACCAACTTCCCAAAGTTCTACAGTCCGGCCACAGAGGAGCATTCCCCTCGTTGTCAGTACCACCGAGGACTGGAGCAACTGAATTACATTCTCCGCCAGGGTTTTGACTACCACTTGCCGTGCCCTGAAATGAGAAATGTCCTGCCCACTATCCTTCCCACCCACCCCACAGTGGTATTCCACCATCCACCGCACCTACACAATATACTCGTCCATCCCTAAAATAACCCCTGCTCCCAACCCCTTATTTCATGTACGCCTGTAATACACCTAGTGCAAGACCTGTCCCATACATACTCCCACCTCCGCCTACTCCAGTCCCATCACAAATATCATGTATCCCATCAAAGGCAGGGCTACCTGTGAAACCAGTCATGTGATCTTCAAGCTAAGCTGCAACCACTGGACTGCATTTCATGTGGTCACGACAACCAACATGCTGTCTGCTGCACGAATGGCCATCGACAAACTGTGGCCGTGAAACAACTGCACTACCTCGTTGCTGAGCATGCTGCCACACATGACATCCTTCATTTCAATGACTGCTTCACAGCCTGTGCCATATGGATCCTTCCCACCAACACCAGTTTTTCTGAATTGGACAGATTGGAACTTTCCCTGCAATATATCCTACATTCCCATAACCCTCCTAGCCTCAACCTTCGTTAGTCATTATCCTCACCCATCCAGCCCTTTTCCTGTTCCCTTTCCAGCCATACACAACCCTCATTCCACCATCGCACCCAGTCTTTTTACCTCTCTCCTTTTCTGCTACCTTCACCGCTCTCCCCACTTCTCTGTCTAACCTCCTGACTGCTCATAGCTGCCCTACCCTCTCTCCACCTCGTTCCTGTGCACTCCCCAGCAGCACTTCACTGTCTGCCACCTCTACTCTACTATCCCTTACCCTCCCTGCCCCAGCCTCCTCTTTACCCCAACCCGATCACCACTCCCATCATGCACTGGTGCTGCTGCTCGCAGTGTGGTTTCATTTGCTTGAGAGACTGCAGTTGTGTGTGAGAGTTGCCTTTGTGTGTGCGCATGCAGGTTTGTGTGTGTGTGTGTGTGTGTGTGTGTGTGTGTGTGTGTGTGGTGTCATTTTTTGATGAAGGCCTTACTGGCCGAAAGCTTAATTTGTGACAGTCTTTTCGTTGTGTCTATCTGCGACTCAGCATCTCCGCTATATGGTGAGTAGCAACTTTCCTCTTTATAATATTGTTACATTCCATTCTGAATTTTCCATGGAATAATAACATACATGCACTTAATATACAGGGGATAGGCAAAATAATGAGAACTGTGGTAGTAATGTGATGGTTGTGTTTCATGGTCAGCAATGCGGGTAAGGCACATGTCGCGCAGGACTGTGTGTATTCAGTATGGACTAGGCATCAGTGCAGGTTGTTTATGAGTAGTGTACACTTCGTATTTGTGTTCTGAGGCCGAGGTCAACATGCAATGAAAGACCTAACAGAGTTCCAAAGAGGGCAGCTTGTGGGGGCCGGATTAACTTGGGCATCAGTAACCAAGACAGCCAACTTATTGAAAGTTTCAAGAGCAACTGTTTCAACAGTCGTGACTGCCTACACAAAACGTGGAAAGACATCATCACGTAAACGTAATAGTTGGTGCAAATCAAAACTAAATGACAGAGATCATTGTATTCTAACACAAATTGTGTCGAAACAACACAAAACTGTGGCTGCTAAAGTTACTGCAGAGCTTAATAGCCATCTTCGAGGCCCCCCGTACCTATCGACACTGTCGACCGAGAACTCCGTGAAGCGAATATTCGTGGACGAGCTGCTATGCAGAAACCATTCATGACGACAACCAATGCAAAGAAGTGTAAAACATGGTGTCAGGAGCATAAATCCTGGACGGCTCATCAGTGGAAACACATCATATGGTCCGACGAGTCAACATTTTTGTTTTTTTGGACATCGGGCCGAATTTATGTCTGGAGAGTACCAAAAGAAGCATATACACGGAGGTGGAAGTGTAATGGTGTGGACAGCCATATCATGATACTCTGCTGGTCTAATAATTACTCTCAAAGGTCGTGTTACAGCCAATGAACATTTTAGATGATCAGGTGCACTCCATGATTCAAATTTTGTTCCCCAACAATGATTCCATATTTCAGTACAAAAATGCACCCATTCGCACAGCCGGGACAGTACAATTGTGGTATGAGAAGGATGCAACTGAACTGCAGCGTCTTCCCTGGCCAGCACAGTTCTCGGACTTGAAGATCATCGAACCCTTGTGGGCTGTATTGGAGCGCAGACTCCGGAGCAGATTTCCGCCTCCCTCGTCGTTACAGGAGTTAGAAGAGGTTCTGATTAAGCACAGACTAATGGCATAGGAATTAAGAGATGTCAGGTTTACTGATTTCAGCATTAAGTATTAAATCCACAGTGAATTATTTATTGATGGGCAGCCTCAACAATAGAATTTTGCAGCACAGTAGAAGGAATTGTATTGTCATATTTCATTTAAAATGTTGAAGTGTATTTACTGTAGTGCACAAGGAGGGACCCGTTAGTAATTTTATGTCATTTTAGGAGTATCCCATGTTTATAACATAGGATAGAATGAATCGGGTCCATATTAAAGGCATAGTCATCATCCAGAGACTGCAGCAGTTTCAAGGCTGTTAATGCAGGAATAATCGCTACTCGGCTGATGACTTCATTACTGGGATCTTGCTATCTTGTAATGTACTTGTAATCCCAGCAAAATTATCTTTTCTCTGTGTTCAGATCTAAATTTAGCAAAGATGGGTCCAACATGCTTTGTAATGTCATTGATCTCTCCGCCCACACAATTTTGAAATTATGATGGAAACACTCCCGTGTTCACTTCAAGCCACCATCCCAATTTTCTAAACAGGGTTTCTTTCTTTACCCCATTTCACAACCCAAACCACATCTTGAGTTATTTTTTTATGTTTTTATTATACCTTTTTCCAAATATGAAATTATCTTACATCTTGTAGGACTAAAGAATGATATGATACGCACTGAGTGATGGTTGTGATAGTTCATAACAATGCACAGTGATTGTAATGGTTCAGTAGTCAGTTGCCGATAAGTTGTACACATGCTGGAAGTTACCAGAAATTACTGCACAACAACGAAGCCTACTATTCAGAAATAAGCGGAGTAACTATTGATTCGCCACAGTCTGCTCACAACTTTTTCTCTTTATGCTTCAATATTGGACTCTGTTTATTGTAGTTGTGTTATGTTTTGATGGATTTTAGCTGTAGTGATATGTGTGCACATTATTTGAGATGACATGTTTCTCTGTTCACATTTTAGGGCATGGCTGTGCTTTGCGACACCATAGAGGAATGTTGGGACCATGATGCAGAAGCGAGGCTTTCTGCCAGTTGCGTCGTAGAGAGGCTTTCCATGCAGGCGAGGTCAATGTCCTGCACAAAAGAGCACATTTAATAAGGTACGTAAAGGGATCATTAGTTCTTCCAGTGCATAACTTATTGTTAAAATTATGCAGCTACAAAATTATTAGAAAACTATCTGAAAAAAGGCTGAACACTTGAAAACATCGCCTAAGTGAATGATTGCCTACAGAAAAGTCTAACAGTCGCAAAGCTTGTTAATGGCGTGCGTGGTAATTGAAATCCTTCTCAGAGCATCATAAAAACAACATGCATCTTTATTTTTGGAAATTTTTTGTTATGCACATGTTAAAACTTCCACACCAGCTTAATATAGTATTGTTTGACTGAAATGTTGTCGAAACACCTAAATTCGCAGTTTTTCATTTCCTCGTTCAGCCTGTCCAAGTACATTAACTCACAGGACATGCAACAGACAATGCCCATCAGTACATTGGACATTCGTAAAATTTGTATTTGGTTCGCAGTTTCCAGACCAGTTCTATTTTGGCCACACATTAATACTAGCTTTTCTGCTAGGAATGTTTTCGCAATGTAATTTGTGGGAAGTTGGACCTGGAATGTTGTATTGATACACACCATTGATATTTCATTTCTTCCCAGACATTTCTCACGAAGTGATTTAGTTGCTTGTGTACAAAGAATCAACTAACAGTCAGTGATACTTGAAGTCAAGGCCAGCGATATTTGAAGTCAATCATTCTGTGTGAGGCTGCTCTATTTAATTTAAAATCAACACATTTTTGCCCATGTCAGCTGACATCACAGCAGCTGACAAGAGTGCTCCACCTACCATCTTCGAAGGTTGCCGTGGGTCTGATGATGGTCATGTGATATGACCGAAACCGGTCACCTATGTTCTTGTAACGTATGTGGTGTGATTAAGACTGAATTTTAAAAACAAAAAATTAAAAAAGTTAATCTCTGTTCAAAAAATGTTTATTAAAATCTCATTAACAGATTATTACTTTTGGTACTCCATGGAAATTTCATATTTGCTGCCTAATTTTATCTACTCACCAGTCGTGGGAATGGTCCATACTACAGAACAATATGATAGTGTTGAACTGCTGTGGTTTTTATGGTTTCATTTTTGTTCTGGAGGTGCTTTGGGCACATCCTTACTTTACCAGTTGGGGCTTCGGTCTCATTTTTAGTTTACACAATGTATTAAATATTTATAGTTTAGGACTTGCCCTTGTGCATTATGTTTGACAATATTTTATCTTATTGCATATTTTTGTCCAAATACCTGTCCATTTTTGTGTTGTTATTGAATTGTTTCATAACTTAATTAAGATGTCCAGGGAGTTCTCCGTTTATTGTTTTTTTCCCCAACTTCCGTGAGTTATCAAAAGCTTCTTTGTTATCAGTATCTGACAATTGTTTGTAAATATAATTAAAATATTTTTATAAGTAGTACGCAGAAGGTTTATTCCTCACTAGTCCAGAATCTTCCTTTTTCTTGGTTAAAAAGTGGTCCAGTTTTTGCTGTTTTCAACTGGTCCTGTATGAGGGTTTGCAAAAATGTTTTACTGAGGTGTAGGTCTGAGGGTCCAATGTGGATGAGACTCGTAGTGAAGCTACCGAGCTCTCGGTGTATTTAAATTAAATGTGGAGGGGGCAGAAAGGAAAGGAAAGTGAAGGGATTACTGATGTCAACTGCGTTGGGACTTACACAGAATCGATGGTGACAGGTGAAAATATGTGCTAAACCGGGAGTCAAACCTGCGATCTCATGTTTACTAGGTGGCGGTGTTAACCACTGTGCCACCCGGGACCCAGTGTTCACCGCAACTGCACGGCCTATCTCGGCATGCCTGACAGCTGACCCACATACCCACCGAGTGCCGCCTATCTCCAGTCCCTGTCCATTTTTATCCGTGCTCACTAGTCTGAGATTCCTCTAGGAGGTCGGATATACTTGTGCATCTGCACTGAAGGAGGTGGATCCAACGACCATCTAGGTGAATCAGCTATTTGACTTTGCGGTGTCTGTTCTTTCGGACACGTCCAAAAGAATAGACACCACAAAGTCAAATAGCTGATTCACCTAGATGGTCATTGGATCCACCTTCTTCAGTGCAGATGCACAAGTACATCTACCTCCTGGGGGAATCTCAGAGTAGCGAGCACGGATAAAAATGGACAGGGACTGGAGATAGGTCGCACTCGGTGGGTGGTGTAACTGCGCTCTGTATGTTCGGTGACAGATGACAGAATTTTGGTGTTAGAGATGAACAGTGCACAGTGATACCAGGATATCTAACACTCTAGATTTGCAGGTTCTTCAAACCCGTGTTTATGCTATTCTTGTGCCCATTACGGAGATTCTTCTGGAGCTCAAATGGGAATCCCTGGAGGGAAAACAATGTTCTTTTTGAGGAACAGTCTTGAGAAAATTTAGAAAACTGACTGCAGAATACTTTTGTTGCCTCCATCATACATTGCACGTAAGGGCCACGAAGATAAAATGCGAGAAATCGTGAGTATGCCTCACCAGCCAAACACATTAGTTCCGCTGAATTTTCCTCTGTAATTTAAATAGCGAAGATAAAGTCTGCCTTTGAAAGTTGCTCAGATTACTGCAGGCGTTTTGACCTCATACGGGAGTGTTGCAGTGCTCCTCAGCACTGGAGAGTGCATATAAATAGTCATTTTTGCCTCTTTCTATTTGCGAATTGAACAGGAAAGGAATGACTACTAATGGTAAGGGGTACCTCTTGCCAGGCAGCATAAAGTGGATTGCAGAGTATCGATGTAGAACATTCAAGCTACACATATTAGAATTCAAATTCTTGTGCTTTCTGTGTTGTTGTAACTGACTTGAATAAGAGTTCCTGGTTTTCCTCTTGTGATTGCAGTAATACTTTGTTGTCATGATTGTGTTTATACAACTTGTAATTATTCTGTTTCAGTGGATAGCTTCTGTCACAAATGCAGCCACTATCGACAGTGTTCGATGTTGGGGCGGTAAGTCTGCCGTCCACATATCTGTCTGGGAAATGACGGACGTATGCAGAGTGCGTATTTTTGTTGAGCCGTGTGGGAATTTGGAGAGCACCTCTCATCATCTGACACGGTGCCACAGTTTTCTTCTCATGAGGACGCCTCACCAGCCAAACACAGTAGTTCCTCTGAATTTTCCTCTGTAATTTATGTAGCAAAGATAAAGTCTGCCTTTGAAAGCTGCTCAGATTACTGCAGATGATTTGACCTCATACGGGAGTGTTTCAGTGCTCCTCCGCACTGGAGAGTACTGCTAGAGATCCAAAGAGTTTCGTTGGGATGTTTGCAGTGACTATTTGTACCTCTTCTGTCAGTGACTTGCTTGCTTTGTGGCTATGCACCTAAACATTAAAGCAGAGGAGAGAGACCTGCTCTTATAATTGAACTTGGCACTTTGGAAATTTATGCTCAGTAGTAACTGTATGTGTATATATATGTATGTCTTAATTATTGTAGCAGGCAGGCATATAATTTGTCTGAAATATTTATGTTGCGGGGCAAAAAAGAGAGACATATTTTAGAATGGCAGACCTGTGCAGGCACAAGGCTGCCAAAGTAAAGAATTGGCCTAAATTGTGGTCCATGGATATCACCAGTTTCTTTTTTAATAATTGTGCGGATGGTAATTCACTGGTGCTAACGACATAGATTTTGAAGCTAAACATTAGTGCCCTCTTTTAACATTGACGTAAATTGAATTGTTATTCTCATTATCTCTCACGTAGCCACTAAAGGGACGAGAACAGTAGCTTGTGTATAGAAATCCAAAAGATATAAATGTTTGATATCTAGTGAAAGACATTTTGTATTGTTTAGTTTACTGAATGTGTATTATGTGTACAGCATACTGGCAATAATTTTTAACATGTTCATACATGGATTTTTCTCAGAAGGATATCAATTTTAAAAAAAAGATCTTTATATGGATGTTATTTTTAAACACAGTTTTTGAAACAGTAACTTTCAAGGTTTGCTGGAAATTAACCTTTAGTATTTGCTCTAAAAAATTTTCAAAACTCATGTTTGCCTTACAACATAGCGACGAAATGCTTGTCGGGAAAGGAGATGTGCCGTGACTACCAGCCTTTGAGACATCAGCAGTGTATTCTTGTAAAATATTGTCTATGTAAAATTCGTAGTGTGTAGTGTAAGTGGTTCTCAATTAACCTCTGTTATATTGAATGCTTTTGCATTAGAGTGATTGTTATGTGTGTCAAGAGAAATTTGATGGTTGCATACTTTCGTGCAAGAGTAGGTGCCACGTGTGCAAAGGTGGTGATTAGTTAATTTTCTTGTATTAGGTTGTCTACTATTATGCAAAATAATTTTAGTGCTTTGAGTAACAAATATTTGGAGTTATTTTATTCATTTATTTGTGTAAAGGAATCATTGTCTTTTTAATGAAGGTTTTTCTCAGTTTTTTTTTTTTATCAGGCAGCTTTGAGAGACAAGGTATCCATCATAAGATTGTAATTTGTAAGTAATCATCATATTCTTTGTTGTTGCATGTTTTCTGTCTGAGTAAGTCTTACAAGTGGCTGCAATCACTAGCAGATGTCTAGATGTGGATATAGACTAAAATTCTTCATGGAAGAATATGTAGAAAAGATTTGTGTCCAACTCTGAACAACAGACTAATAATGGGTATTATTTAACAGAGAAATGCTCAGGATTTTCTGTAGGATGTCTGTCAGGCATTGGTGTTACTCTCTGCTCAAAAACAAAAAAACAACAACAACAACAATGCTTCTATCTTAGTGTCATTTTTCTGATTGTTTCTGGCTTTGGCAATTGCTTTTCTTCTTTAATTTCTTCCTGCTATTGCCTTATGCAGTGGTGGGTTGTTTGTGATAAGTACGTCTTGCTTTACAGACATTTTATGTCACGTAAAATAGTAGGACAGCATTCACATCTTGTAAACTATTATGTGCTGTACACAATCTGAGGGGCAGTTTATTATCGCGGAAGTTACTTTTCTTAGCGGAAGCTTGTATGTGGTAACAGACTACATCTGTGGTAACAGACATCTTACAAAGATGATAATGGAGTTCAATGGGAGAAATTTTCCAGAAGGCGTCATTTCTGTTCTGCTATGTTTCCAGGTATAGGAAGATCTTTATTATTAAAACACAGACAAAGCTACGTTGTGAAAGAAAACAATTCTTAGTCCTTAACTTATTCGTACAATACAAACCTGTGTCATCTACAAGATAGTTTTGCAAAGGTGGTGATTTTCCATGAATGAATGTTGGTCTCTCTAACTGTGGGTAAATGTGTGTATTTGAATCATTTGAGCTGTGACAGAGACTCAAGCCATTAGTGATAGATGCTGACAGCAACAAAGAAATTTGTATAGTAACATTAACCCTCATAATCTAACTCACTATCATGTATGGCTCATTTCATACGATCTACATCTACATCCCTACTCCGCAAGCCACCTGACGGTGTGTGGCGCTACTGCGTTCATGACCTGAGAATGTTGTTTGCCAAGTTTGTAATGTATTTATTAGATGAGCATGTAGGTTCTCAGCTTTAGAAGTTCGTTCCTCATTACCAAATAAATGTGAGCCACTGGACAGCTCCACAGCCTTTAGTCACCCCCATCGCCCCCCCCACCCCACCCCCATGTCCACTCCTTCCTTTGGGCTAGGACCACTGATCAGAATAACTTACTTTGTATCATAGAGAATGAGAATGAATGTTGTACATGGAAGTTGCATTCTTTCAAACACAAATTAATCAAGTAATGAAGGCTGGATTTCACATTGAAAAAAATTATTGAAGAGTGAAACTTATGTAGCTTGTACAGTTCACTCATGTAACCCCTAATGGACTAAGTTTCATCATCCAAATACCATTCATGGCATTTCATTCTGCATGGTGATAAATGTGAGCTGATCATGTTAGTGTAGTGCCACATTGGAGGTCAGTGTAACAGGTGGCACAGTGCGCTTAATCTGAGCATAGAATAATTTCCTGAAAGGCAGGTCAGCCGGAGGCTCGAGCCCATTGGTGATAGATGATAGATGGTACCACATCTTTTTTTTTTTTTTTTTTTTTTTTTTTTTTTTTTTTTTTTTTCCCCCCCAGATACTAAGAAAACTTTTCCTCTGTCTTCATCACTACCAGGGCGAGGCATAGAAGATAGTGCCTTTCATCTTTGACACACAGGTCTAAGAACGGGGATATCAAAATCCTTAAAAAAAAAAGCAGTTTGTGGCTTAGTGCCACCTTAAGGCATTAGAAAACTGAATCTAATTTGGCAGTTCGTGCATCAATTTTGTTGATTGTTTGCGTAACGGGCCCTTCAGTTGGCATTAACAAAACAGAGTGAGTTTGTTTCAGGACTTTCAACCTCAAAAATATTGAATGTGGCTCCTAAGGTTCAGACCTGTTAACTTGGGATCATTATAAATGAGGAAAATTTTGAAATGAATGTCAAGTTAGGTGTGTCCAGAGTGAATAATGAGTGAATTGCCTGTCAAACTTGAAATTTGCACTATTTACTCAGTGTTTTGTTGTAGAAATCTGTGGTCTTCTGTATAATATCACTGCATGTGAAAGTATATTTGTAGCAATACATCACCCACCAGACACATACTGTTAAATCAGTGTAATGTGGTTTCTAATAATGAAAACAGTTTGACAGAAATGCAATGTACTTAGAGATGGTAGCTTGGTGATGTACATCGCTGCTGGTGTCACAGTAGGCATAAGTGGGTAGAGCACGAGATTTTGTAGTGTTGTAAGGTCAGTGGTTCTATCTCTGTGTCCCACATTGTTCCTCTTGACGATTAAGCTTTGACAACTTTCCCGTTCCTCTGAACTCAGGTTTTCATCCACAACTGAAGTTAACACTGGTGTGGTCTCAACGCATCGAATGGTGGTAAAGAATGGCTGGTATTTGATTTTAGTATTACCCATTATTTTTACATTAATGTGGTCTTTTATTCATCATCTTTGTCATGGCATAGAATGTTAGGAGCAATGAACCCCATGCCTATAGTTGTTCATGTAGTGTATCTGCATTGTTTGCAAATTTACACAAATTCTTACTGTTATAGCTTGCACCCTGTATCTTCCACATCAGAGTCTCTTTGCTTTTACTTTCTTTTTGTTATCACATCTCACAGTTTTAGTGAGTTGCTTTGTTATATTCCTTCTGAATACGTATCACAATTCTACTCGTAAGGGACTGTATAGAGATATTCATAGCATGAAATCTATGTTGATGTTTATATATTGTTGAGTGTCAAGTTCATTCTCATGTAATCTTTATTTTTTTTATGTACTGAAATTTTTAGAAATATTGATTATACTATCGTGGTCAGAGAAACACTAACATACTTTTGACGCCAGTGTAAATTGTTCAAGATAATTGTAATTTGTATGAAAAGTATTTGAATGTATATCTTGTATCAAAATGATAATTCATGCAAGGAAACTATAAAATTATGATTATTTTATTGTTTATGAATATGTATATCATGCATTTTGTACTAGTATTGTGTCCTTTTGTTTTGCTTTACTGAAGTTGAAGGCTACTCGTACATATTTTCATGAACTAAACTGCCTGTCACAAACTTTGGTACAAATGCAAAAGATGTTTATTTATTATCTACCAGTCCAGTACAAGCCCCTCCAGAAATATACAATACCTCTGTTACTTTCATATGTTATGGAACCATTCCACATAATTTTGTACAGTTGTGCAGTTCACATATATTAAGTAATTTGTGTCAGTATAGGAGTACTTAAAAGCCTTCTACGCTCTGTGTGCTTGTAATAAATTAGGTATGATGGTTTTGATCTCTCTCTCTCTCTCTCTCTCTCTCTCTCTTTCTCTCTCTCTCTCTGTGTGTGTGTGTGTGTGTGTGTGTGTGTGTGTGTGTGTGTGTAAAGTTGTATGACCGTATGATATTTTTATTCTGTTATGAAAATAGCACTGTTTCAGCTTTCAGCTACAACTGTAAGACGTAGTATGCGTTTTCCGATAATAAAAAAAGTTGCTACCTCCAGTTTCACCATTCCATCAGGCTACTTCTCTCGTTATAGTGACAGTAACTGTTTTGTCTGCAGATCCCACGAGATAGCCAACTCGGGCCAAAAAACAGTCGGATTGGTCCTCACCAACAGACCTTTCCTACCAGTTCCTTATTAGTTTTTAATTATGCACCATCAGTGCAGGCTGCAATCTACCTCTTAAATTTGCTTCAAAGCCTCAATAATAGCCTTAAATATACATATTCAACCATTGTATTTTCTTGTATTTGCACCACTTGAATTGTTGATTGTGCACTCTCACATTATCACGCTCCTGAATCTAGGTTAGTGTGGGTATCTAATTTGTCTTTGTATGATAATTAATTTAAAAAAACCTGCCCTACCCATTTATTTGAAGTTGTTTTTTGTATTCCCACCTTCCTTTAGCCACATGAAAAATGTTTTCGGTTTTTTTAGCATGCATGCGCACCCACATACACACGCACGCGCGCACACCGACACACACACACACACACACACACACACACACACATACACACACACACACACACACACAGAGTCTTAACCTTCAGATTTAGAGGGCAGTGCAGTACCAGAGGATGTGGACCCAGCGTAAGACTGTTTCGGATAGTGGAGCTATGTCAAGGGACTAAGCTTCATCTTCCTCACTCAATGCAGCGTATATATCTAACGTCTTTGCTATGCACTTAGCACCTACCCTTAACTGTGAACAAGTAACATCCCCCGGCCCGAAGAAATAGTTCTAAGTAGTACTCTTGCAGTGAAGCACAGTATTTGTGAGTGACTACTACTGAGCCACTGCATACAACATTGTTCATTTGAGGTTGGAAATAACCAGGCACGAAACACTAACAGCTTGAAGTCTCTGCCAGTCGGAACTAAGGAGCCGAGAATTTGAGAGTAAGTGCGTGCCCTGCACCTAGTATTCGCAGTGTCGTGTATCGTCCAATCCTGCTGATTAAATGCTTGAAATGATAAATTTTTTTCATTTATATTCAGATGATGATATAAGAAAAATAGTAAGCTCTCAGGTACACAAGGGAAGCTTCGACTTACTGACTGATGAATTGGAAACAAGTCTGTCAGGAGTTGACACATAGGGGATGGGGATTGGGGGGGGGGGGGGGGGGGATCATTGGATTGATGACTTTTGTGACCTGAAAATAGTCTGTTCCTCAGGTGAATGAGATTGGTAGGAAATATGGGAAATTTAGAGAGATGTGAAAAAGTTACAAAGTCAAAGTTCATTGTTTCACTCACAAGAAAGTAATATATTATTTTAAATTCCTGTTTGTGTTTATTTCTTCCCTTATGGAGCATATTTATGGTGGTTGTAGGTCCCCCTCTCCCTTTTCTGCTTCAACATATCTGTAGTGAGTATTTCTATTTTTTTCCCGGCAGTAGAATTAACGGTGTAACATACGGCAACTTTATCATGTATTATACCGTTTTTACATAATTTTTAATGTTAATCCATTAAAATGAAGTCCATGTAGATGTTATTTGTTGTAAAACCATTGCAGTGTTAATTTCTGGCATTGGACCTTAAAAATTACTACTGTTATTGCTGGTTTATTCGTGTAAGACAAGTGTACATTAATTTTGTTCCATTGTTTCACTCTTGCACACTTTGGCTTACAGGAACACACACACACACACACACACACACACACACACACACACACACACCTTGCAGGTGGCCGTAATACTCTGAAACTCACACCTGGAGGGAAATTGCTCTGACGTACCAGGCCGAGGATTCTGCTGAGATGTGTGAGTGACAAAGGAATATTTGCTCAAGTAAACAGTTCAATGGAGGAGGCTGGAAAGGCACTCGAGTTATGTAATGGTAAACAAGAGTTCCTAAGCATTGATGGTGCACTAAGAATCTTCTCAGCTTTTGTGTAATTAGTGGTTCTAGCGAATACCGTGTGTGGCACATGCATATCTTTACAACATGATAGAAATGGATCCATAATTCTTTCATTCAACCCACAACACTTACTTAGCACTTACCTAATTATTATTGGAAGATTTGAAAGTGTGGTAAATTGGTTATATGTAAACCTGTTTTTTGGCTCAGTTGGTTTTTCCGTGCAACTTGACTCACCGTGTGTTTGGTTTAGTGCTACGATGTCAAAAGGCTGTTTGTAGGTGTGTGTGTGTGTGAGTGAGTGTGTGTGTGTGTACTATTTTTCCCATGCATTTGGTGCATGTGGAAAATGCATTGATGATTTTAATATAGAGCTTGTATGTGTCTCGTGTAAAGTTGTTTGTAAGTTGGATTCAGCCACATTTTCTGCTAGAATGGTGCAGAGGCATTTTTTCCTGTTAAAATATATGTCACAAGAGCATGTACTGTATAGCTGTAATTTTTATTATTGCTCAAGAGATGTTGTTATGTACATTGTATACACAAATAATAGATGGATTTTTGATATGTCATAACATATTTTATGTCACACTGAAGAGAAATACAATTAATTTAATTTATTTTGACATTTACTGTCTACAGAATATAGCATAAGGGTATATGATCTGACTTCCATAATATTTTGTCTTTTGTAAAAAAAAAATTAAGAGGGAAATATTTGTAGTTGGCTTCTAGAATAACAAATGTGGGGGGTGTTTCTCACATTGGAACTTTCTAAGAGTGTTTATTAATAACTCACTTGTATCATCAGAACTATATTTTTCTTATGGTGTTAATTGGTACACTAGATGTGTTCTCAGTGGACAGAGGTTTGTAGCACTGCATTGTTTGGAAATATATTCTCACTTCCTTTCTATCTCTGTGTGTGACCCTTTTACATAATACCATTACTTATGTGGTGCCATAACAACTAGGCTTGTAAAAAAGATTCAACCAAGGGAGAAGAAAAATTTCTACCCGTTGCTGTTAAGATTAAGGTAAATGTGTTGCTGTGCTTTGTATGACTGGCTCTTTCTTGGCATGTGATACACGTATTAATCTCAATATCTATGCCATCTTCGTATATGTGAATACAACTCTTCTTGCAATACATTGCTGTATTATCCCTGCCCACTATTTGGTGTGTGTGTGTGTGTGTGTGTGTGTGTGTGTGTTATACACACAATTGTAAGAGCTTCTTGTGCACACACTTACCTTGTTAGACAGAGTAAATATGTAAGTACATAGTACATTTATACTTATTTGTATATTCCTATAATCAGCAGTAATGTACTGTAATAAGTTACTAAAGTGTAGGACATAGGTATGTATAAGAATTATTACATTTGTGTTTGTGTGTGTCTGGAAAGGCTGTAGAGTAATATAGAAATGTAATTACACTATTTGTCAGCAAAATCAAGCACTGTGACCTAGGAACAAGGAAGATGATATAGTTCCTGAAGCAAATTTGTTTTAAAGATAATTATGATAGGCAAAGTTGTTTGTGCATATATATGTGTCCCGGTGTGTTGCCTTCCTTGCCAAGCAGAAGTCTCCTCATCTTCTCAGTTGTAACTAATGAGATCTCCGGAGGAGGGATTGACTTTTTGAAGCTATCAGTACAGTGGTGTAGGTTAGGGCCCCAGATAGCATACCCTGTGCTACTCTTCAACTTGATGAGCCCTCATTTGCAAATACTTGGCAAAAAATAAAAATAAATAAATAAATAAATAAGAATTTCTTGTAATCCACTAGAGACTTAAAAATTAGTTGCATTCCATAGCAGTGCCATAGCCTTGTGCTTGTGGTGTTTGGTTGGGAACTGATGGCTGTAGGTTCGGATCCAGTCTGGTGTAATCAATCTTTTTGTCAACATCTTTATTGAAATAAATGCAATCATTGTGTTTATTGAATTAATTGGATTAAATATAATTTGGATTACAATAAATTCTGTAATTACTTTTTTGATGATTACTTGTAAATGAAGGCACACCAGAGTGAGTGGTTGTAGGATGTATATCTGGGAAGCTAACCTACACCACCATATAGATGGTTTCAAAAAGTCAATACCACCCCTGGAAACCTTACCTTCTTATACACCTCAGAGACAAAGACTGATCTGTAATTTTTATACTCTTCCACTGGCTTTCAGATTTTTGTTATAAGCAGTTTGTTTGATATTTAGTTTCCCTGCTTATCGTTTATACGCAGTAAAGCACAGAGCAAAATGAGAAGTGGCACCTACTATGCGAGTTTACTATTTGTTTTCAGCACGTTTCAGAAGTGGAAATTGATTTTTTCTTCATTGAGTACTACGTGTGTATGTCATGATAATTCTCAGTGTGAGTTTTGATATGCTGCAGTATGTGCTTGGTATCATCTCAGGAAGATAAAACTGATTATTAGAATGCAGCCTTCAAGCATAATTGCAAAATAAAAATTGTGTCAACTTGGTGCATATTTAAAATAATGGAGTTACCTTTTTTTCTGTGGGGCACAAAACTGGCTTTCTATTAATAATACCATGAGCCTGAAATGTGTTGAAAATGAACTTCATACCGCCTGCACAAATGACAATATTTCATATTACTGATGAGATAATCGAGCCTGTTCCAAAATAGTATAAAAGTATGTTATTGTGTAGGCCAAGATGTCAGCAATGGTGGTCTTACTGAGATTGCCACAGATGTATTTGTACACAGCAGATGAAATTCATATTTTTCAGAATTGTTAAAATAGATTGATGGGCTGCTTATATTAATAACTAGATCTCTGTTGTTTGACTGCAATTTTAGTGAAATTGTTTCTCCAAGTGAATTTGTTGGATATTATTATACCATGTGTTTGCAGTGCTCCCCATAAAGTTGGATCAAGTTTTTCACGTTTGTTTCTGACACAAAGTTCACTGACAAATAGTGTAATGCAGAGCATATCCAGCTCACTGTAGTTATTAATGTAGTGTAGAAACATAGAATTGAGTTTCACATATATGTACATTAAGAATGTAATCCTTGTATTAACCTGTTCGGACAAATTAATTGGTTAAAAAATTGTTTATATTCTGTCCCCCTCCATTGGTAGTGTGCTATGTGGCACATCCACGGTTGCTTGGAACCGGTGACAGATTTCAGTGCCAGCCTTGATGAAATTCTCACCTGAAAAAAGTACAACAATAAAATAGAAGTGAAGTACGGACGGGAATCGTCGTCGAGGTATCCCTGGCACTAAGTTGCTGTAATTGTGTTGGGCATGTGTCATTGTAAAATAAAGTTGAGTATCTAGCTGAAGATGTTTGTTGCTGTAGAAATTGCAGTCTTGGCAAAGGAGAAAGTGTCTTTTTAACATTTGATAATACTCTGAGAAATTGTGTCTGCATAATTCAAGAATTAACACTGTGACCAATAAAAATAGTGTCTGCTGCTGTATACGGTTTATTTTTTGAAATCCTCTCTTATCTTCCTTTTCCAGAATCGTGTCAGCATAACAAAATTTTCAGGACTTTTTTTTTGTATGACATAAAAAACAACGAGGCAAAGTAATGCAACCACAGTGTCCACAAGTTCAGAGTACAACAGTTGGATTTGTGAAAAGAGCATACTTCACCAGCTCAGACATAAACACATTCTGGGAAATGAGAAATGAGGGTCATTGGGGTTAATATCACCTTTGGAGAACTAAAAGGCTCCAGCATGTATTTTAGTTGTTGAAGTAATAATTGCTAGAGGTGTTTAATTACAGCACATCTGTCTTATCTGGTAACCAATTTCTTTTGCAGTTAATTACAGGATTCTATTTGCTTCTGTGTGTGGGCATAGTCTTATATAAGCAACACGATATCTTCCATTTTCTTCTCTTCTTTCTGAGAGTAGGGGAAAAATATAGAAATGACAATGTCCTGTAAGAATATATACTGGCTGAGAAAGTGCAGAAATATTATTATTGATATCTGAAAGGGCAAATAATTTAAGCCTTTGTACACACACTCATAATTATAGGAAGAGTAATTAGCAGTTTCATAACTTAAAAAAGTTTCCATCCAGTAATATGTAATGCTCATTTTATGTGGTTCTGAGAGCAAAAGAGTTACCACATACTATACGTGATATGTAGAATGACTGACAAGCGTGCAGTGTACTTAGACTTACATGTATCACATTGGAAATGCATTAAATGTCTGAAGGGATTTTAAGATCTTTCTTGCCCTAATAGCGTCGGACTTGAACTGCTCGATATTGTTAAATAGTTTTGCTTAAAGTGCTAGCTTTCCTTTAATGTTTGTTTTGTTGGAGTTGGAGTTACTTAAATGACAGATGATCTCTGTTGTATGGTGTAAGAGTTTATGAGTAGATTTCTCTCCCTCACCCCCCCCCCCCTTTCTTTTCCCTTCATTTGGCTGTGAAGCAGTGTGAATTAAGAAAGAGAATGACACTTCAGTGAGGTAGAGCAAGACTTGATAATGTGAAAGAAAACCATAACTAGTTCCTCCTGAATATGCAACAAATGTCTATAAAGGGACGTACACGTTAGGTGACCAGCTAATGATAGCCAGTGGTTTCTGTCACCAATGCATTGGTGTTCAGACTCTCATCCTCAACATAACGAGGGGTTGGGACAAAGGGATTTGGCCATGTGGAATTGCAGTTGGCTCTGGCAGCTTGTCGAAGTTGCTCCCATCTTGTTGTTGTTGTTGTTGTTGTTGTTGTTGTGAAGTAGCAATTACAATTTCTCTGGCCTATATTATGAGGGAAGAAGAGGATTTAACAGTTGCATGTGCAGTATTTATTTTACTACAAGAAGCTGATGGTGAGAAAAAGAAAAAGAAGAAACAGTGCTGGTGGATGACGTCTCTTTTACAAAGTAGGGACCAGGGTGGCGGGACAAAATTAATGTCCGATCTAAAATACAGACTATTTTGTAATGTAATTCAAAAGAAAGCTACAGATTTAGAACTGTTATTGAAATGTGAAGGCTCTTAAATTTCCAAAAATGACATATTTTAGGATAGTTGTACCCTTTGCAGAAAGATTAATGGTGCTACGATACATTTAGCATTGGGGATCCATATGCCAGCTTAATCTATTTTTACACACAAATAATACATAGCCGTACAACATGCACAGCAAATCACTACTGAACTAACGAACATTTGATCCGGCATCCGTGCTAGGAGAATTGGACCTGATGTCAACTCACCACCAGCATATCGATGTTGCCACCAGCTGTCGAAACCAGAACCGAGGCCAAGTGCTTCATTGGCTCCGATTTGCTGCCGGTACACACTAAGCAAATTCTAACTGCTGAAGCAGTTGCTGGTCGTTTGTTGGCATAGTACGCATGTGCCCTAAGACACTATTGCTTAAATAGACATAGTACGGAATGCTGGCTGATACCCTCACAATTGCAGTTGTGTAACTTCGGTCATTGACGTCCAATTTGGCTAAAGCATTGTCAAAATACTTCCTGTAGACAACTAACTATTATGGATATATCTTCTTATAGGAATGTCACAGGAAATAGATACATTGTCAGAAGGAAATCTAATCACAGTGTTGCAGGACGTGAGGGACTGGTGACCTCAGATGTTAAGTCCCATAGTGCTCAGAGCTATTTGAACCATTTTGTTGCAGAATGTGTATTCACTGTTCAGTAATGCTGCTGAAATGTTTGTTAGCAGAGAAAGATGATTTTTTTCCCCCTTCAAGTCATGGTTGCAAATTGTTAACATTGATGTTTGTAGTCTGTTTCAAGTTTTGCATACATCTTGACATTATAGGTATGTTATATTACAAATAAATGTTACCTTGACATTACAGGCAGGTTGTGGTACAAATAAACGGAGCAAGCAGAGCCCCATCTGTGATTTAGCAACTGTACCTGTAAAACACTCTGAGAAATTAATGTAATAACGAAAAATGTCAGGCAGTCTGTGAGTGCAATATCCAATCTGCAGTGGTGTTCAATTTAATTTTCCAGTGTATAATGCGTTCAGAGAGTTTCTGGGCATACGACAAGGTCTTCATAACACACACAATATTCTGACGACAGTGAGCTGTCATCACATGCACAGACAGGCTGTATTGCGTTCACTTCATAGCTGGAAGCTTCACTCGCTTATTCTTTTGCCCATACATTCTGTTCCACAGATGGCATCATGAAAGATTGTCTTTAGGAATGTGGACTGACTAAAGCTGTATAGCAACAAGCAGAAGTAACCACAGCACACGACTTTTGTAAAGTATGAAACCTGCTACAAGTAATTAAAAGAAGTCTCGTAGATCACTTTATAGATGTGGAGGTACAAGTAAATTACAGAGAAACAACCATTATGGGGGAAAAAAAGTGAGAGGAAGCACTGTTTCTTCCCTTACACTGCTCAGATACTGCTTTTATCTACTACTACACTCTAGACCTATGTTTATATGAACTTTTTTCTTTAGTTTTACTTGTAGAATAACATATGAAAATATTTGCATATCTTTGTGAATCACCCTGTACAGCTGGTCAGGAAAAACAAATTCTAGGCATTTGTTCGTAATAAAAACAAGCGCCTTGCAAATAAGGTATATTGTCCTTTTTATTGTGCAGTTAGACAGCTAGTAGCAGTCCAAATTTTTCAAGTCAGAAATAGCATTAACTATATATGTTGGTCTGAGACGATCCTCAGTGCCCTCTAGGAAGTTGATCAGCAAGTACATCAGTTGGTGATATGTTTGACTGTTGCTGTAATATCCCAAGCAACATTGCATTTGTTTAGAGTTTTTTCTATGTAATTTTCACAGACAGCTTGTTTTGCAAGTTAAAGTTTGGCTTTATACTGTTTTTTCACATTTCAGGTAAACCTTATAAGAAATAACATTGTACCCTCAGCCACATTTACAATTATTTTTGTACATTTTGGACAGTGAAACCATCTTTCCCGTGATACCAGCAAGGACATTAGTGTATCATTTAATCATTTTTACCTTTTCTGCTTGGTTTAGTGCTGTTTCTTTTCACTGGTGAGGAAGAGTACCATAAATCAGTATTTGTCTTTAATATCATTAAGAGAGTTTCAACAGCTGATCTACCTACATCATATTTGTAAACAAAGTTCCAATTTGCATTTCTAAAGCAGTCTGTGAATAACTTAATACAGTCCTCTGTCTGACCTCTAATTCACGCCATGCTTGGCTTCTTGCTGGCAGCCACATAATCATTATCTTACTATGCAAAATGATACGTGAAGAGTAATGCGAGGCACAGTCACACTTCTGATTATTCCAAAGTCAGTAATTAAAGCCCCTGAACTGTTTGACTAGTTTCAGAGAGCTATGAGATCTGACCACTGCACTGGCAAATGCACACGGCCTCCAGCTGGCTCCCAGCAAAATTCTGCCCATAAGCTCCACAGCAACTAAACAGGAATACTCTTCAAAGTCATGAGCTCAAAAAACATTAAGACACACTACACTGCACGGAATTTATTGACTTCAATTAAACCTCACTACCTCCATCACTTTTATCCAATACCATCTCCAGCTAACTAATGGCTCCACAAGTTCCTATAAGGCTTCTTCCCACCGTCAAAATTATTTTGCTCCTCCTACCGGAAACTTGGATGAGTTAGGAAGTGATATGTTACAAATTCACTAGGTAAACTTTTATGACAAACCCAAAATTTTGTGCCACCTCATAGAGGTTAGTTAATGAAGATTATTCCTTATTTTGTCACCCCTTGGTAGACAAATGATTAACTTCAGTCATAATTTTTTGAAAAATACGTTTTTGAATACGTTTATTGCAACAGGTTAAACAAATTTACTAGTGACCTGTTAATGGATATTGATTTATTTTCTTACTAAAGATGCATGGACTAAAATGAATCTGTACAAAATTGTTGAAGCACTTCATAACTGTACATGTGTCTATAGAAAAACTCTTATTGCTGAAACACTTGTGTAACTGTTATGTTATACAATAGATATTAGTATTTTGTGTCGGAAATGTTTGTTGTATACCTTAATGGTTGTACAGGACCAGTGTAGAAGCACTGTCTTTTTTCTTGTGTTCCTATCAAAAACGTGACTAGGTAGTGCACTGTTGTTTTTACTCCTTATATTATTTAATGATTGTACAGGTGTTTTATGAATAAAGTTTCTAAAGGGAAGTAGGTGGTTAGTAGGTTTCACACCATGGTATTTTAGGTTCTGTGACATACTGTTTGCACAAGACTTGTTTTCCTTTCCGTTTTGTTGGCATTTTCTTTCCCTACATTATTCATTCATAATTTTGCAATGCCTCTGTTTCTTTCTTTAGATCACTTCAAACCTGTTCTTACTTCACTACCCTGAAATCCTTCCAAGTTTAAGGCATGGTTCTCACTGAGGCTATACGATACAGAAGCAACCCACATCTATGGTGTCTACAAAAGCATAATTGAAACAACTTGACAAGCTCACACTGGTGTGACAGTGAAACATCGATACATGTTGCCCAGCACAATACAGAGTGCTCGTCTCTCCACACACTTTGTGTCATATGATAAACGGGGAGGGAAATTTCAAGTCATTCAATGTGCCACAAAAAAATTGTTTTATACAGGCAAAGCAAAGCTATGTCTATTTCTGTAGTTTGATTCTCAGTACAACTTTTACTTTTTACCTATAAAAGTAAAAACCATTGTTTTTGAATTCATGTGTGTTCTCCGCTATGCAGTCTCTCTCACTTGCTTTTGAGATTGATAATGAACTGGTTTTATTTTTGTTGTCATCCATAGCTACTGTGACACTTTGCAAATAAGTAATCCACCGGTAATATTTGGAAAAGCTTCCAGTGAAGAATGTAGTGGCTGGCCAGTTTTGTTTGGTGAGGTTTAGGTCACAGATTGCCATGTGCAAAATATAGATAACATACCAAATTTGTTTTTAACAATGAAAGATGAGTGAAGCCTCTTTCTAGTCTTGAGAAAGTACCTGAGATATACTGGAAGGTGTTTCTTTTTCGTACGCCACCGATACGAACTGAAGCTAGTAATGAAAAACTTACTGAAATGAAAAGACATGGAGATCGTCAGCTGTTTGTGTGTACAGGATGTTTTTCAGTCAGTGCTCCCTGATTTCCTGAAATTTTGACTTGTGCAGAAGAGATCTTAAAGTTAAATTCCTGTTACTTCTGAATGAGCAGCTGGACAAAGATGAGAACGACATATCGAGATTTTTCGTATATTCATGGGCTTCTTCCATTTCTGCAAACACCACGTTTCATCTGAATACTCCTCAAGCTGAATCAGATACTACATTCTAAAATTGAAAAGCTGTAGGATTATTATTCTAAGTTTATTAATTGGTACCACATTGAATAAAGAACTAAACCAGTTGCTATTACAAAGATAAACTTCTCTTGGTGGCATTTTAATGTCATTCACACATGTACAACAGCTTACCTTATTGTAATGAGTGGCTCCTCAGCAGGAGAAATAGCAAGTTGAAAATCTGTGTCCTGTTTTGTCAGAGGAGCTGATAGTAGTTGCTCAAAAAAGTGGAAACTGTCTGGACTCATACTGTATACTTCATGGAATTTTTCGTATTGAGAGACCTCACAAGAAACCACAACTGAACTGGGTTTGATATTTATAACATTGTATGGGTGCACCTAGTACTTCACTTTCTTTTTCAGTATTTTGTGTTTTAAATAATGATAAGCCACAATGAAGTCCTCTTTAGAACAGCTCACGATTGCAACTGAAGCTGGAACAGAAACATGATTCGTGCTGTCACATTGCTGTTGTATTGCAAGTCACATCGCATATCGTATCGCCCCACTGGGAGCACATGTGTCGCATTGATAAATGTCACATTGTGCAACCTTTATTGCAATGTGTTGATCGCATGCCGTACAACTCACAGTGAACTGTGCCTAACACTTTACTTCTCAAAATATCTCTGCTGCTGCCAAATCTGCTTTTAAGTTGTGTATTTCAAAATAATTTTTAACTCTTCAGATTCAATTTACTGTTAATTTTCTTCCCCTAAAGATACTTGGAGGTCTGTTTTGTTAGCCTTCTGTCATTCATGCTGTGTAATTGTCCAAAAAATATCGGTGTTATCTCCCTTATTGTTTTTGCCTGACAAAAAAAGATGAAGTGCCCAGAAGGAGATGAGGAAATGAACACAGGTTGAGAGGTTTGTGATGTTATTTCAGTGATTACAAAATCAAGTCATATTTACAAAGAACTTGTTAGTAAGAGCCCACTTACCATTATGACACTGCATGCCCTCTGCCCTGGATATGTGCCATGATTTGGTTGGGAAGGACGTCATAAAACCATTGTATCCTTCGATGAGGCTGTCTGGCCCTTAAATGTTGTAACTAGTTTTTGATACACTGGGATGGAGTTGAAGGAGTCCAGTTTGCACTCTGTGTACACAGTGGGAGGAATCACTCCAGATGTGGAAAGAGTGCGTCTGGCGTGGAAAGAGTGCTTCTGGATGCCCGGAAGAGTACAGGGTGCAGCCAAGTGCAGATGGTGGCTCATGTAAGTACCAATGATGCCACTGGATCAAAAGAGTTTCTCTCTGGTTTTGGGTGGCTAGCTGATGTGGCTAAGACCGCCAGTCTTGCTTGTGAGATGAAGGCGGAGTTCACCATCTACAGCATCGTTGACAGAACTGACTATGGTTCTTTGGTTCAGAGCCGAGTGAAGGGTCCGAATTAGAGGCTCAGGCAGTTCTGTGACCGTGTAGGCGGAACATTCTTTGGTTTGTGCCATCGGGTGGTGAGTTTCCTGGTTCTCCTCAATAGGTTAGGGGTCTACTACACAGAAAGTGGGTACAGAAGTAGCAGGAACTGTATGGAGGGGACTGGCCAGATTTTTAGGTAGAAGGGTTTCGAAAAACTATGGAAAGGGCATAGTGTAAAAGGGTGCAGGACAAACACAGGAAAGTGACCTAGCAACAATCGGTATTGTAGTTGAAAATTGCCATAGCTTGTTGGTAAAGAATTGGAGCTCCAATTCTAATAGAAAGCACTGTAGCTCAATTCATTTTACTTACAGACAGCTGGCTGAAGCTGGAAATAAGTTCAGCCAAAATTTTTGCAAATGACTTGACTATGTTCAGAAAGGATAGATTAAATACAGTTTTTGGTGGAGTTTTTATTGCTGACAGAAATAGTTTGTCCTGTATTGAAATTAAAGTAGATAGTTCCTGTGAGTAGTTTGGCTAGAGGTTATTTCTGACAACCGGAATAAATTAATAATTCATTTGTTTTATTGACCCCTGACTCAGATGCATTATTTTTTGATTTATTGGTATCCAGTTTCTATAGTAAATATAGTTTTGAAGAAATGACGTTTAAACACCCAAACTACTGTTTATGCCAGCTGACTAGCTTTTAACTTTCCCCATTCTCACAAGCCACAGAACAAATAGTATAAGTGGATATTTACAAAGGTATCAGTAATAAAATGGTTTATATAGTAACTATTTACGTATTTGTAGGTAGGGTATGGTTGCTGTGGACAGTTCTGTTTATGTCATCAGACTTAAGTTTATCTGTGTTACAAGATGTCACAGATGTAGTTACACCTCATAGCATTATGTTACTGGATGTACATAATACAATGGAAGCTCCAGATTGGAATATCAATAATACAAGGAAAAAGATAGATCACTACTCACTGTAAAGATGACATGTGGGTTGCAGGCAGTCATAAGAAAAGGCGGTTACACACTTAGTTTCAGCCAAAGCCTTCTTCAGAAAAGGAAATGTGGGCACATGCGCTTGCGCACGTCCACCCACCCACCCACCCACCCACACACACACACACACACACACACACACACACACACACACACACAAGCACCATCTCTGGTAGCTCGGACCAGAATTCAACTGTCATTTGGAATGAAAGCAGTAACCTGGAGGAGGTGGGGAAGGGGAAAATATAGCAGGGTATGTGTGGGATGAGAGAAGAGTGCATCTGGTGGAACATGCAGGGTGTAGATGGAGGTATGACAAGACTGCCACCACGCACAGCTTTGGGACTCTGAGAGACAGGGAGTTGGACTTCTGAAAGACCTACTCTCCTTTTCCAAGTTCCTGCAATGGAATCACTTTTTTGCCACTAGTCCTTCCAGCCAAAGCGAGCCTAATTCCAACACTGAACCCTGCCTCTCCCAGTTCATACCACCATTCAACTGTTAACGACCCCCCCCCCCCCTCGCCCTTGCCCCTCCAACATAACCATCCTCTGATCACCTTCCAGGAATTCCTTACCTCCAACTTGGCCCCACCATCCTTCCCCCACTCCCCTCTGGAACACAACCTTTCAGCAGAAACGAAGAACAGTCATACTTAGCCTCAAAACAAATCCTGACCTAACCATCCTACCTACAGACAAAGATACCACCACTGTTGTTATGAATCCCAGTGACTTCATGGTGGAAGGCCTCTGCCACTTATGTGACTCTTCCTCCTGTAAACTCTGCCAGAATGATTCCATTCCAGAGGTCCAACATAAAATGCTCTGTCTGTTTAAAGCCTTAGATCCTTCCCAGAACCACTCCCCTGAATCCATTTCCCTCCTCATGTTGATGACATCCTCCACATCCAACTCTGCATGTTCCCCAAAATCCACAATCACAAGAATCCTGGATGCCCCGTTGGAGCTAGTTATTGTGCCCCCACACAAAGAATTTCGGCACTCATTGATCAACACCTCCAGCCAGTTGCCCATGATCTAGCCTCCCACATCAAAGATACCAACCACTTCCTTCACTGACTCTCCACCAGCACCACCCCTTTACCACCTGGATTACTACTCTTCACTGTTGATGCCGCTTCCTTGTACACCAACATCCTTCGTGCCCCGGTCTTGCCACTTTTTCACAACTCCCAAAACCCCAAACCTCTAGTCTGGTTCAGCTTCCTTGATGATATCTTTGTGATCTGGATACAGAGACAGGACACCCTATTCTCATTCTTTCACAACTTTAACACCTTCTGTCCTATCTGCTCCGTCTTGTCCCCCTTAACCCAGCATGCCACCTTCCTGGACACTGACCACCTCTGTGATGGCTCCATCCACACCTCTGTCCACATTAAGCCCACCAACTGCCAATGGCGCCTGCATTTCTACAACCAGGTGCTGCAATGATTCAGCATTCTTGTTGAGCTGTTTACAGAAGCAGAATTTAAGGATAAGAATCCTGTAGGGAATATGATCTTTTATGAACTTAAGAATTGCTACATAAGGACTTATCTTCATTTCGTGAACCACGCACTGGCATTAACTGACCAACTCGGTGGGATGTTTCAGTCACAGAAAGTATCTGTGCAGAAACTATGTCCAGAAAGTAGAAGAATAATCAGAATTCTGGCAGTCAGCTTGTTCTAACCTTCTGTCATCAACCAGGATGTGAAGTTCAGTTTAAATGTGTACGATCCTAATGTTCTTGTTTTATGGAGTAAGAAGAAGTTAATGTGTGTGTGTGTGTGTGTGTGTGTGTGTGTTTGGGGGGGGGGGGTGGATTGTGTAAGTGCTGGAAAGTCTATAGTGAGAGAGACAAAGAGCAACTCTGGCTAGTTCATGTGATATTTTACCAAAAATGTGTGAGTGATGGCTACAACAGATTTCCAGTAAACAGCAATTCATGTAAGAACATTTCATTTGTGAGCCCAAAAATTGCCTTTAGTGCTGATGCAGACAAAGTGTGTGGAGAATTATGAAAGGTAGGAGAATATATATGAAGCCATCAGAATGTTAAACTAAAGATGTATTTTACTGATACAGAAAAAGAGGTATTAGGCTCAAAGAATAGTGTTGAATTGTGGATTACAGTAGAGGAAATTAAAAATGTTTATGGACAACACGTATCCTTGGATACTGCCAAAAATAATTCTTATCTTGCCGCATGGGATTACGGATGTTGAATTGGCTTTTTCCGTGATGATAGACATAAGAAAAGGTAATATGTTAAATCAAGAAACACTAAGTGAATGACACGAATGGATAGTTTCACAACATTATATACTGATAAAATTCTCTATGGCTTCCAGCCATGTGAAGTGGTTTAAAATCAATGAGCTTTTGGCCGAGTGCACCTCAGCCATTCTCAAGTGGCCAAGGAGCACTTGGCTGAAATCTCATGGATTTTAAACCACTTGACATGGCTGGAAGCACGAGAGATTTATATCACTGAGTTACTTGTCAAGAGTATGACCAGACATGCAAAACAAGCACCATTGTTATATTTCATACCCAGTTACAGAGGAATGAATCATTAAAATTAAAAAAATGTATGTGTTAGCTCTACAACAAAGATGAACAAGTGCTGGAATCACTTCATGATGAAATATAATGATAGGATTAACAAGCAAATGAGGAAATTGAAATTTTCTTTCAATTGTCCAATCGTGTTACTTACACATTTATTACAATCTTAAAATGCTATAGTAAAATAATAATAATAATAATAATAATAATAATAATAATAATAATAATAATAATAATAATAATAATTAATTTGACAAAATGCTGCATTTTGTTATATCTAATTTTGATGACAGCTAAAGATAATAACATATTGTGTTGAATAAAATATATACAGTATGATTCTAGAAAGTACAAAAATTTTATCAGAATGTTTGCAGTCAATTTTATCAAACCTCCTTTCCTCACCAACTGTGGCAGTTAGGCAGTTTAAATGTATATGACCCTAAGGTATTAAGCAAGATAAAAATCTCCCCTTTTTGCCCCAGAATCTCCTAGAATTGAATTCAACTACCACAAAGTGATCAAAATACGAGGTTTGGAACTTAAATAGTGGTGTGACACTATGCAATGGAATCTACTATTGTTGATGATAGCACACATTGTTGACATACTTATCTTACCTCCGAGCAAATGGACTCACCGTCCCACATCGCCTGCGTGCACACAATTGAGGTAAACACAGTCACCTGTTAGTGAGCGGTCTAACGTAACAGTGTCACTATCTTTTCAAAACAGGAACAATGGAGTTGGACCCCAGATTGAATGTGCCAGAGGTCGTACAGCCCAAGAGTGTCATCAAGGTCTTCAAGAGGCGTGCGGGGAATCGGCATTGCCGTACAGAACAGTGGCACATTGGGTAAAAGCCTTCAACGAAGGTCGGCAAACTGTGGCAGACAGGCATTGGGCAGGTCGTCCTAGCATCTCTGAAGAATAAATGCACGCTGTTGCAATGTTAGTGGACAGTAATCAACACCATATGATTTATGAGCTTGCCCACGAAATCGGATTAGTGCACAGGACTATGCTTCGCATCCTGAAGGAATGCCAGGGCATGCAAAAAATTGCATCATGATGGGTTCCGCATGACTTGATGGAAATGCAGAAATGGATGCATTACAACATTGCTCAGATGCACTTGGAACGCTTTGAGGGTGAAGGAGAGGCTTTCTTACACTGTATCGTAACACTGGATGAGACATGGGGCACATTGTATGAGCTAAAACTGAAACATCAAACCATCCAATGCTATCATTATGGGTCGCCGCGAAAGTCGAAAGTGCGTCAGAGCCCCAGTGTGGTGAAAGTTATGTTAATTCTCGTGTACGACTGTGATGGTGTTATCCTAACGCATTACATTCCTCCATGGCAGACCGTCAATGTGCAATATTACTGTTCATTTTTGGAGCATCACCTGAGACCAGCTTTGCAAAAGACACGGCAACACTTTCTGCGCAATCCATCCATCATTTTGCACGGTAATACGCAGGCGCATACAGCGTAAGCTGTGGATGCTCTGTTCAGTTGATGGGACTGAGAAGTACTGTATCATCCACCATACTCTCTGGACTTAAGTCCTTGTGACTTTGATTTGATTCTGAAGATGAAGAAACCATTTTGTGACATTCACTTCAGAACTGTTCCAGAGATTCAACAGGCAGTAGACCATTTCATTCGCACCATCAACAGAACAGGCGCTGCTAATGGTATACTATGCCTTCCACATCGTTAGTAACGGGTTCTACACAACGCTAGTGAAGGACAGTAACAGGTGCAAACATGTAACTCTTTTGCATCGGATGTGAATAAATAGTTGCCATTATTTAAGTTCCAACCCTTGTATTACTATATTTATGGGTTACACAGGAAAGAAGAGAAAGAACAGACATTGAGTATAGTAATGCATTAGAAAACAATAACGAAGGAAAACAGCACTGTGTTAGGATCAAACGCAGGCCATCAGGCTAAAATCAAACAATGGAAAATCCAGGATAGAATGTAACAATATTATGAAAAGGAAAGTTGCTACTCACCATATAGCGGAGATGCTGAGTTTCAGATAGGCACAACAAAAAGACTGTCACAATATAAGCTTTTGGCCAACAAGGCCTTCGTTGAAAACAGATGACAGATGCACGTAGACATACACACTCAAATGCAACTCACACACACATGACTGCAGTCACACTGTGGCTTCAGCTGCCAGAGGCTGCAGTCGTGTGTGTGTGTGTGTGTGTGTGTGTGTGTGTGTGTGTGTGTGGGTTTTTGTCTATTTTCGACAAAGGCCTTAAAGCTTGTGTGTGTGTCTGTGTGTCTGTGTGTCTGTCATCTATTTTTGGCAAAGGCCTTGTTGGCCAAAAGATTATATTGTGACAGTCTTTTTGTTGTGCCTATCTGCTACTCAGGATCTCTGCTGTACGGTGAGTAGCAGCTTTCCTTTTCACAATATTGTTACATTCCATCCTGGATTTTCCATTTTTTGATTATATTAATGGAGTCATATATTTCACTGCCATGTTAAGGAACACTGAAACTTTCAGATGTAAGGCTAACAAAACCAACTTGTGAATGAATTACTTATATCTTACATGCTCAGATCCAACTACAGTTATTGTATTAACAGTGACCTCACAAATTGTCCACGATCAAGTTCATCACTACCATCCTTCATGCTGCTGATCATCAAGTGGTCTAGTTAGAAAGGTGTGGAATATACTAATTGTTTATAATTTAATTTCTTTATTTAGCATATATATATCATTAATAATTTGTGTAGGCTATACTATAAATTATACTTCACATTGTAGTGGAATTTGAGTATGCTCTTAGTGGAAATTTTTTTTGGCTGGCAATGCTGACGCCAAGGGACAAGTGGCCCCACACAGCAGGTAGAGACACTCACTCTCCATCTCGCATGGTAAAAGTAATGAGTTCAAGCCCTTCTCCCAGCTGCACATATTATAATAATATCTCCCACATTGGGACATCATGACACTTACTTACTACTAAATGTCACAAAAAACTTTCGCCATCATGGTAGCTTGCAAGTGATACATGTGAACCTAAAAGGTCGTGTCATTCTTTACTCTTCATACATTTATCCCACTGTGGGACAAGATGGTTAATGCTCTCATGGAAAAATATTTGGAGTTGCCTACAGAACAATTATTGTACGCAGACGTGCACCTCTTCATCCAAAGCAAATTAACGGGCACTGATGTCTTACTTCAGGGTTCCAAAAATGTGGAAATCTCATGGAGAGAGATCAGGACTGCACAGAGAATGTATAAGGACTTCCCAGCAAAACTTCAGCAGCCTAGTCAAAATATTTTTGGCAACATGTGGGTGGGCTTTATCCTGCAGCAAAATTTAACCGTTTTGATTATGCAGCAGAAGTTTCACTGGGAAGCCCTTACACACCCTCCGTCCAGTCCCGATATCTCCCAGCATGATTTCCGTATTGTTATAACTAGGAATAACACAGTAAATATATCACCATTCTTTGGTTTACTGACACAACACTGATATAATAAGCAATTGCTACTCCTCTCATACTCTGCTTTTTTTCATTCCCAACTGCAATATGGAATATTGCTTTGGGGTAACTCCCCAGGGGCTGAATGTATTTTCAGATGGCAGAAGAAAGCAATCAGGTGCATGGAGGGGTTAGCACCCAGAGAGTCCTGCAGAAATTATTTTAAATCTCTTGGCGTAATGACAGTGCCAAGCATGTACATATATAACTGTCTAATATATGCCAGAGAAAATCTGAAAAAATTGAACATGAGATGTGATGTGCATGCACACAGTACAAGAAACAGTCACCTGCTGGACTTGCCTTCCACAAGACTTGCTGTAGTCCATAATAACTATAAGTATTTAAGCATAAAATTTTTCAATAAGTTACCATGCTCAGCTCGTACAGTACCACTAAATAAATATAAGAATACATTGCAAACCTGGCTAAAAAACAACAAATTCTATACGACTGAAGAATTCTTAGAAACTAATAATCAAAATATATGTTTTACCTAAGTTATGAAGAAAATGTTTTGATACTATATAAGCTAGTTATTTACTGCGATTCTTTTCTTATGTGTGTATTTAATTACTGTATAAAACATTGTTTTACATAATGCTGAAGAAAATGTCTTTAGTTCCTTTTCTCCCCTTTCTGTAACTATTTGAATATCGTACTGAAACTAAAACCCTCTGTAAACTTTGACGAAGCCAATTGTATGAAAAATACTGAAAGGCTAATAAAAATATTCTATTCTATTCTATTCTACTCTGTTACCAAGTGCCAAGTTGTAGATGAACATTTTATGGAAAATTATGTAATTTGATGGTGATTATACCAATGCCCAGGAAGTGCAAGTGAAATGCAGAATTCCAACAGAAATCTGAAGTCCCTTGATTGAAGTGCAAGTTCCAGTATTGCATTCATATTCTAAGTCCAGAGTGCAGCAAATCCTTCCGAGTTGTGGAATACGAACAAAGCACAATGAGAACTCGCCTGTAGATGTCAGGAGTAGTATTAAATAAGGCTCGATAGTTAATGGAGCCGGTGGCTGGGGTTGCCCCAGTCGTTGATTGCTATGGGAGGCCAGTCACTGTGTTTTGAAGTGCACGTACGTGAAGGCGGACTGCGACGATAGCAGCAGGCCACACATGAAGAATTGCAGCGAATGATGCATTTCTTGGCTGGGCGTAATGGAGTGTGACACTGCTTGGTGCTGCAATTTAATAGTGGGTAGATACCACACACATTTTTGGAGCTCTGAAGAAAGACATTGACAGCCATCAATTTGCTTTGGATGAAGAGATGCAGCCTAGTTATAATTGTGGTTCCATAGGCAACTGCAAACATTTTTCTATGAAGGCATTTACTGTTTTGTCTCACAGTAAGAGAAATGTACAAACCATTATGGTGATTGCTTTTGAAGTAATAAACAGTTTACTTACTTTTCTTCCATCAATCTTGTTTTCATTTGACATCCTGTGAAGACTCCTGTCTTCCAAGGAAACAACATAATATTCATAGGCCTGTATGTATACTTTCCTGGTTTGACAAAGTCAATCACTTAAGTGCACTTTGACAGGCTTGCTAAATCACACGATCTCAATTAAATAGATGATGTTTGTGACTATATGAAACAGCAGGTGAAATGAAGCATTCAGCATCCCCATAATTTAGCAGATCTACGCGATCTAATCATCAGTGAGTGGAGTTAGCTGGATAGGGCCATCTGAATAAACTTATGGACTCTCTTCCTCACCAAACTGAAGCCATTGCGATGTCTAACAATGGTTTTATATGGTATTAACATGATGTCTCCTGGGCATGACTAATTTTTTGTCTTGTGTGCTTATCATTCAGTGGAGTGCATTGCAGGTCCTAGACTGAACATAGTGGTTCGCAAGGAGCACATGATGAATGGAACTTGGAAAGTGACAACTGTTTACACTATGTGATCAAAAGTATCCGGACACCCCTAAAAACATATGTTTTTCACATTAGATGCATTGTGCTGTGACCTATTGCCAGGTACTCCATATCAGAAACCTCAGTAGTGATTAGACATCGTGACAGAGCAGAATAGGCCGCTCTGCGGAACTCACAGACTTCGAACGTGGTCAGGTGATTGGGTGTCACTTGTGTCGTACGTCTGTACGCGAGATTTCCACACTTGTAAACATCCCTAGGTCCACTGTTTCTGATGCGATAGTGAAGTGGGTACGTAATGGGACACGTACAGCACAAAAGGGTACAGGCCGACCTCATCTGTTGACTGACAGAGACTGCCGACAGTTGAAGAGGATCTCAATGTGTAATAGGCAGATATCTATCCAAACCGACACACAAGAATTCCAAACTACATCAGGATTCACTGCAAGTACTATAACAGTTAGGTGGTAGGTGAGAAAACTTGGATTTCATGGTCAAGTGGCTGCTCATAAGCCACACATCGTGCCAGTAAATGCCAAACGACAGCTTGCGTGGAGTAAGGAATGTAAACACTGGATGACTGAACAGCGGAAAAACATTGTGTGGAGTGACAAATCATGGTCGATCTGATGGCAGGGTGTGGGTATGGTGAATGCCCAGTGAACATCGTCTGCCAGTGTGTGCAGTGCCAACAGTAATATTTGAAGGCGGCGGTGTTAAGGTGTGGCTGTGTTTTTCATGGTGGGGGCTTGCATCCCTTGTTGTTTTGTGTGGCACTATCACAGCACAGGCCTACACTGATGTTTTAAGCACCTTCTCAGTTCCCACTGTTGAAGAGCAATTTGAGGTTGGTGATTGCATCTTGCAACATGATCAAGCACCTGTTCATAATGCACGGCCTGTGGCAGAGTGGTTACATGACAATAACATCCCTGTAATGGACTGGCCTTCACAGAGTCCCCACCCAAACACTATAGAACACCTTTGGGATGTTTTGGCATGCCAACTTCGTGCCAGGCCTCACCTCTGTGCAGCACCAGATTGAACTTATGCCTACGAGAGTGGAAGCTGTCATCAAGGCTAAGGATGGGCCCACACCGTATTTAATCCCAGCATTACCTATGGAGGGCGCCACGAACTTGTAAATCATTTTCAACCAGGTCTTTGGATACTTTTCATCACATAGTATATTTACAACTTATACAAAATAGATACATGTTTCAAAGTTTTACAGTCCTTCAGAGTACTCAACAGCATTGTGGATAACCCATTTCTAGTGATGTGGAAGTCGTAGGGTATTCTTAGTAGCGCCTTTTGTTTTAACAGTTTGAGTGGACTAGTCTGTTGCCTGGAAAACCTCTGTAACCATTTTGAAGCAAATGCTATGAAGTGCTTCCCTTCAGTTTAGTAATCAAGTTGAAGTCACTGGGATTTAGGTCCAGGGAGTGCGGGGGGTGGTACAGCACTTCCCTGCTACATCAGTGCATCCAGTGTTCATTTTTGGAACACAGCCTGTGACTAGCTTAAACAAAGAAGCAGCAACACTTTCTGCAGGACCCACCATCATTTTTCATGACTGTGTTCAGGAGCGTATGGTGCAAGTTGGGAATAACTTGTTTGATCGATGAGGCTGGGAACTGCTGTACCACCCACAACATTCCCCGACTTAAGACCGTGTGACTTCATCTAGATTCCAAAATTACAGGAAGCACTTCACGGTATTTACTTCAGAACAGCTACAGGGATTCAATAAGCAAGAGGCCACTCCCACTTGAGCTGTCAATAGAATGGGTGCAGCTAAGGGTATCTTACAACTTCAGCATCCTTGGCAATGGGTTATACACAATGCTGGTGACTGATATGAAGGACACTAACACTTTGAACCATGTATCTATTTAATATAAGTTTTAAATGAATAGTTGCCACAGTTAGGGTTCCAACCTTTGCACATTTATCGGGCAGCTCTGACAAAGCTTAACTGGCTCCAATCTGTCAATGGTCTTCCAACACAGTTTTCTCAGTAAATTATGCATTTATGCCATTTGATCATGTTTACCATACATCTGTATTTTCTCTTTCTCAAAACACTGGTTACTGGCTTACTTCAAACAAGCAGTTTCCTGAAGTTCTGTTGGCTTGCATGTTGCATTTTTTCAGTACTGCTGTGATAACAGAATACTCAACTTTTATGCTGATGGTTTTATTCTTTTTCCTTGCGTAGTTCTTGCTTTCATGATTTTTCTTTTAATTCGAGGGAAGCATCATATTTGAATTCATACATGCAAAAAGTAAATTTAAGGATTTTGTGTATGATAACATTTACTTTCTTTTTAGTAGCAAACACTTTTTGTCTATCTAGTTTATTTTGCTTTTGGCAGAGATAGCATTAGACAGGACATATAGAAACATGTACTATTGGTTAATGGGAAGTAAGCTGATAATATCTGAAGACCATATATGTAATTACTAGTCCAAACTAAGTTACTAGACGTTTAGCCATTCCTTGACTTTGTCAGTGTGATGGCCTCGGAAACAATTTCCACAGAGGTCTCATAATAGTGACTGTACTGATACATATTCCAGAATCTGGGAATACTGACTGCTATTTCCCAGTACATTTATTGATTAATAGAGTTTGTCATTAAATAATGTATGCCCTTTTCAGATAAATAGCACAGTTTATGGAACCAGTACAAAAAACAGGAATAATCATCATAAAAGATTTAAAGTCACTTTGGTTCAGAATGGTATCCAGTGTTCAGGAACACATGTTTTCAATAGCTGTCTGCAGCTACAAAATGCTTAACTGCTAATAAATATCAGTTTAAAAGAAGTCTGAAGGATTTATCAGTGACCAACTCTTCCTTGTTCATTGATGAATTTCTTACTAGAACCATTTGTTGTATTTATTACTAATAATATCAGATAACATGAGTGTTGCTTAACAAGCTAACTTCCACATTTCTTCAGTGCAGTAATAGGGGCGTAAGTAAGTATTGATAACCCACTGAATGTACATCTATTTGTCTGTGATAAGTTTGGTATTATCCTTCGGATTTTTCACTCATTCCACTTTCTTGAGTCTCATGTAACTTAGGATTTATGAAGGGAACATTAGAATAGTTCTTCATTTGTAAATATGTATTATGTAATTTTTGTTTTCAAGCCATGTTCTGCAGTATAGAAAAGTATCTTTCTAATGGTGATATGCAGGAATGGTACAGTGAAACATATTATCTTGTGCTGGCAAATCCTTCCACATTGGCAGTTAAACACTTGGGAGCCTCTTGCACTTACTCGACATGTAACAACTCTGAGCAATCCCCAAATGTTACAATCGGAAAGGGAAGAATGAAAATGTACTAAATATTTTAACTGATAGTTTTTCGCAAAAACAGACATAATATCTGATGGGATAACCACAATCACTGGTTTTTCCAATGTTACTTATAATCCGTCTTGATTGCAAAAAATGTTTATTCACATGACCAGTTTCGGTTCCTCTAGAACCATCATCAGATCTGTAATGATAATGATACTAATTTAATATTTCACAAATGCAAACCTTTTTCATCCTATCCAATCAACATCAATGTACCAGAACGTACCTGCAATTTCGGTTACAGGAGTAATGTGTCCACACACAGCAAATTTCACATGCTGCATCACATAAAATTGGTTGGCAGAATGTACGTCATTTGTATTAATTATAGAACTATTACCGACAGGTGGCGTCTGGTACATTTGTTACATTACATATACGTATACTGTATTAAGTAGATTTTTGTAATTTACTTTTACCTCTAAAAATACTTAATTAAAATCTGTAGATGTCAAGGTTAAAATCTGTGCTTGTCAATATTAAAATACACAGTAAAATTATCATTTTTATACGATCTAAAAACAAAGGGCAATTTCTATATCCATGATGCTGGTGTAGACTTGCTTTCCTCCACGGTCTGCTTCCGTGGTTCCTGCCATTTCGGTGTTGTGCCGCGATCCACCCAGTCGTCTGACGTCCATCGCCATGGGAAAGAGGGCCGTGCAGGAGGATCCCATCAACAACGCCAGGCGCTGCACGCATCTTCCAACTTCCCAACCGTGCACCATATCTCATCCCTCGACCTGGACCTCCACACGCAACAGTCGTCATCTCAGTAAGTCATCATAAATACTAAAATAGACATTATGATTGAACTCGCTTTGCTCGTTGAGAATTAAATCCAGATCTTTCTTTTTGCGGGTGTATATTTCAATTTCATGCAAAATGTTAAGAAACCGTCCCTCATGAGCTCTATGCAGGATGTCTAAATTTTGTTCAGAGTTCGTGACTGAGTGCTTTTAGGCAGCCATATGCGCCCTAAACGCTGTTTTGTTTTGAGAGTAGGTGTGCTCCCTGAATCTGGTCTCAAAGTTCCTACCAGTCTGCCCTATATATTGTTTACAGAAGTCATCACATTTGATCTTATATACACCTGAATTCTGAAATTTATTCCCACTATTACATATTTTCTGGTGGAGCTTCAATTTTAGCGTTAGGAGTCTGAGCATGCAGTTTTAAGCAATGAAATGTGAGCATAAAGTTCTCTTTATGTCTTGTGTCGTATGAGTGTTCAGTTTTTATTTATTTATTTTTTTTTTTTTTAGTAGATCAGTAGGAAAAGAACCACATCAAAGATGTATAAAGAGGAGACTGTTAATATTTTTAGGTCTTTAATAATGGTCGATATGATGCCCTCGGCTGTGCAGATCACATGTTGTGTGAATAACTCTTTTTTTGCAGCTTTAAGATTCGTGTAACGTTTCCCGAGTGTCCCCAAAAAATTATGCCATATCAAATAACTGATTCAAAGTAGCTATTTTCCTGGTGGCCATATCAGTGGCACAGGCTAAAATTTCCATTGCAAATGCAAGGCTGTTTAATTTATTTGCTAGATATTTTATATGAGAATTCCAACTCAAAGTTCTGCCGTTGTGTTATCAGAAATAACACCTGGAGGTGACATGCAGCTTTAAGAGCCATTCAAATTCTGTTACAGGAACAATTATTGAACATTATGGTATAAATTGTGTTCTCCTTTCCTGTGTAAGTAAAATGAATTTCCTTTCTGAAGTAGATTAACCACTCAGCATAACTTCTGATCTTTTTTCTTAAATGAAAGTCAGATTATTTCCACTTTATTCCATCAACCCAATAAGTGTAGTCTCTCTAGCAGACTATTTTGATTAACACTGACTTCTACTTGATGATATTCTATTATTCAGCTTTTGCAGCAAATTTGTCCTGAAGGAACTTAACACGCACCCAGCTGATTGCCTCACTGTACAGATGTGGATATTATTATTTTTACCTAAAAATCATTTTGAACAGTTTTGTCAGTGCACTAAAAGTATGTAATTGACGAACTTCCGTGGAACACCAAAAATACAGAAGTAAATATCACATTAAAAGTGATGTAACAACTCATTTAACATGGTGCGGAGTAGGGCCAAAATAACAGCAGTGCAGTAGCTGTCAAAGTTGACATACATCAGAGTTCCTTACTTTAATATATGTTTACTGTTGTTAAGGTTTAGGCAAAACTTCTGAGAGAGATGCTGTATGACACTCCTGTTTTGAAGATGGCATGCTGTATTTAATAGACTTGAGTCTGATTTTGACAGGCAGTCATAGAAAGAATATGTAATCTAAAGCAAGGTACAGTAGGTAGAAGTGTACAGTTAACAGTAGTAAACTAAGTGTCTACAGATCTTCAGTTCACACTTTTATAAGGGCCGGCCGAAGTGGCCGTGCGGTTAAAGGCGCTGCAGTCTGGAACCGCAAGACTGCTACGGTCGCAGGTTCGAATCCTGCCTCGGGCATGGATGTTTGTGATGTCCTTAGGTTAGTTAGGTTTAACTAGTTCTAAGTTCTAGGGGACTAATGACCTCAGCAGTTGAGTCCCATAGTGCTCAGAGCCATTTGAACCATTTTTTTAATAAGGAATACAATACACAAATATTTTGAAATACGTTAGGGCAGTAACAGACCTAAAACTGTTGTTGTTTATCATGTTTCACTCACAGACAGTTTGTTTTGTTCCTTGTTTTCTTTTTGCCACCATTTTGTTAACTTCTTGGGAGAGATCTTGTTTCTCATGTTTTGCCTTACGTTATATAGATTTTTGTCCTGGTAAACCAGGCTTCCACATGTTTACAGAAAGATTACTAGAGGTTCATTTGCAGTCATTGTTGTACATTACCCACATTTCCTTCAGTTTCAGATCTAAAGAACATACATTATTTCCCACTGTTTATGTGTGACAGGGCAATGGGGGTGGGGAGAAAATATATTCAGACAGAAATGTTGATTTATGTTTTTTATTGAAATGGCACTATACATATCATCAGTACAATAGAGGTGAATTTGCTGATAATTTACATTAAACTATATAACTTTTCACATTGGAACAAGTTTTCATTCATTATAAAGGCCACAATCATTTGAACGGACATTGCCATGGACATCGACATATAATGATAAATTATAATTTGCAGTTTCTGTTGGTGTGCTTTGTGTGCAGTTTTGTATTCATCAGATCTGAAGATACAGTGGTGTGGAGTTCAGAGTTTGTTGAAATTTTCTGTTCACTTTGAATTATTATACCATTATTTGTGAAGGAATTGCATACATTTTCAGAAAACTATCATGTGCTGTACATAAGTTAAAAGGCAAATCATTAGAATTCAGAACTGAGGCAATTCCAGAATGACAGGTTACCATCAGAAGCTGAGTGGTGGGTATTTCATTCTGTGAGAGAGGGGAAATGGTGTTAAAAATTTAGAGCAGCAATAAACAGACAACCGTTTTCGGAAGAATTTTATGCAGGGAACAAAAACTAAGACATAAAAAAGCTGTACAGTGTAGCTCACAAGAATGTAATAGTAGAACTGATATGTATGTTAACTTTAACTGGAGTTTTCATCTAGCTCTCTCATGCCATATACAGTGCTTTTCTTCCTGCCCCACAGATAAAATCCTCCTGCCCAAACAAACTAGATAACTTTGTTTCCTCTTCCCCATGTTCTTCTCTCACATTTTGGCTTCTGCCTACTTCTATCTCCAAAGTATTATCTGCTTTGTTCATCAATCCTCTTATTCATCGAAGCTTCATAACAATATATAACTCATTATTTAAGAATTGAATCCTGTCAATTCTAGACCTTGTAAAACATGATTTATTAATATTTTGTATTATCTTAACGTTTGCTCAAAGGGTGTCAATTTTTTTTTCTGACGTGATCTTGAGGCCACATCCTTCTGGTTTCTCCCTTCTTGCCTGCTCAGAATTTATTACTTTTTTTTCTTCTAGCCTGTCTGATATATTTCCACTTTGCCATTAGTTCAGTACTCCTTGGTTCTATGACTGTTTTCCTTTGCTTCATCATTTTGCTGCCCATGCAAATTTATAAATTTCTTTTTTTCCAGTTGACATACTGTAAGTTTCTCTTAACTTGGATATATCTGATCAATTCTTAAGCTCCCTTTACCTCTGTTTCACTGGAGTAAGGAACCAAATGTTCAACTCACTATTACATGGTTCACTTATGGGGCCAGTTTGATGAGCCACCTATTTATTTTTTCAACTGAATTATGTGTATCTTACTTGCTATTCAAACATATGTATTATATGGCTTTTAAAATGCATTGAGAATGTTATTTTGAAATGAAGCCTTCCTGTTTCGAACTGCGAATGGTTTTATATTGTTGTCATTAATGTTTGTCTCGGAGAAAGAGAGACACTGTCAGTAGTAGTGTGATTGTGAAAGTCTACTAAATGCACATCCAGAGATTCATAATATATGTAGTTTAACATTTCCTGGGATCAGCAGAAGATGATTTCCAAATTTATTTGGCACTGAATGAAGTTTTCTGGTGAAGCTGGAGGCAAAAGGATGAAGCAGATAATTTTAGCACTCCACACTACAACAGAGAAATTCTTAATAAAAATTTAATGAAACAAAACTTTACATTATGTCACCTCAGAAAATGAAGTGTGAAATTGCACAGTGACCTGTTTTTGAATCAGATCCCCGCTTTTCTACCACAAGAGAACTTGCATAATACTGTGTAATTTTTAATGCTTACTATTTAAATTAAAATTATACAGGAAGCAGAAAAGGTCACTCAGAGTGATGCTATATTATGATGGCAAAATTTTATTCCACTGAAGTTGTGATTGCATTTAAAATTATTTATGCCTCCATTTTTGTCCATATTCTCTGATATGACACCACTGTACTTCTGAGAAATAAAGCATCACATTCTTCTATTGGAGTAAATGACTCTCAGTATAGCTAATCTGTTAGCTGTTGCTAGAAACAGTACTCACAACACAGCAGAAACTGCAAGGAGGGTTACACACAGGCTATTCAGTCATTGATATAGTGTCCATCTGTTGTCTGATAAACTGAATCTTTGTAAGTGTTGTCACTTCCTTTATACAGTCACAAAATCTTACCACTATTCTCTTCAGTAAGAACTCTTAAATAATTTTGTTGTGTTCAGTCAGTAGAAATCAATAATTCCAGTAATCGATTACAACTATAGTAATAGTGATCCGTGAACTGTGTTCTAGAAGTCTGAGACATTGATGAATGAAACACTGTTAACAACCGTATCTATACTGTCTGAAGAGAGATATTTTATTACAAGCAATGTACATTGAAAACATATATTCTGTCTAATGGATTTAGAAAACATGTGGAAGATTCATTGGGATTTTAATGTGTAGCAAATGGGATTGGAAATTGTGTGAGACATTTGAGATGCTTGAACATATCTCACACAAGCTGCTACACATCAGTATTGTATGGGATACCTTACTTAAAGATGGAATATTTGTTCTGAAATCTTCGTCAGCAATAATACAGGTTTTGATTAAAAAAAATTCTCTCTCTCTCTTTCTCCTTTTCTCTCTTACACACTCTCTCTCCCTCTACCTCTCTACACCCCCCCCCCCCACACACACCACAGAGGGAGGGGGGAGGGGGAGAGATAGAGATAGAGAGAGAGAGAGAATGTGTGTATTTTCTCAACTTATTATTTTCTAAGAAAAGAATTAGCCCTCCACATCATATGCAAAGCTGCAAATTTATTACACCTGTGTTGACTGTTGTAATATGTATTTGATAACAAATTTCTTCTGTGTGTGACCTGTATAAAAAAAATCTCAGAACACCCATTTTTTGTGTAAGTTTTACTTGTCATGTTTAGCCCTTAAACTAAGTTTTGAAACAATGTTTACTGTCCACAAATTAAGATTTGTTTTTTTATTGACACAGTTTTCAGAACAAATGTTCCACTCAGGATTTAGAGAGGCTGAACAAGTTTCTATCAACTTAAAGAAACTGAGGCATTCTAAAAGCAACCAAAGAGAGCAGTGGTATAGAAAACTTGTTTGAATGATAGTTATAACTATGTTCAATTTATAATGGACATTGTGTGGTTGGACAGGAAAAAAATACAAATACTCTGTTGGTGTTATACACAAAATAAAATTTCACTCATATTATTCTTAATATGGTTAGTTTTTGTAGCTACATTTTCATTAATATGAATTTATCTCCTTCCATTCTTCATCATGCACTACAAAACGTACACACAATTACACATACACACAAGATTCATGCCTCCTTTCTATGCTTAATTTACAGTCATTCATGTATTAGAAATATACACTGTAATATATTTATTCTTTCAAAGTTTTTAAAATATTGAATTTCCATCTGAAGATGCAGAAGATGAGAACTATCATTTTCTTTTTGGCACATTTCTGTTTAAGTAATATACGAATCTGTAAAATGAGGATGGTACAGGAAAATATATCTATTTAGTGTAATATTTTGTATTCATAAAATGAGCAACTAAATAAATAATACACATTACTAAAATAAAAGAATGCTTTGGAGGAATGCATGGTACAGTTGTTTATAGGCAGATGACTGATTTGTAACCTCAGTACAGCAGGGACAATCCAGGGTTAATGACATTGTCTTCTCAAACTTGCAAAATAAGTTTAACTACACTTACTTGATCAAATGTGCAGAAACAATGGATTTATATAAAGGAAGTTCAAATTATTTTATAGTATTATTTCTTCACGATTTGGCATTCATCTTCTGCTGCTGTTACAAAAATAAATGGAAATTCTTTTATAGGTAACACTGAGATTTGAGTGAAAATTTATACAAGGCAGAATTTAGCAGTCATATTCATGACATTACTAAAATGAATTCATTTCTTCTGAGCATAGGCTTTACAAATATTCCCTAGTGATTACATAGAGCTACAAAATGGTTGATTATGAAATAGTGAAAACATGAGGTATTTGCTTTAGAAAAGACATTCATAGAAGTAGAGTTTTTATAGCCTTTTTCATTTTTAGAATCCTTTAATTGTGCCACATTTATAGTTTAAGACAGAGAGAACACTGAAGAGGAAAGAATAATACACATTTCATGGAAAACAGTTTATAGAACTTCATAGTAGGTGTTACATATCCTACTCTGTATTAAAACCAGCACCATCACATTAGTAACCTACCACATTGAAGAGAAAATTTCAGATCCATTTGTGACATAAATATTATGACTTCTTAGCAGTTATACCTACTTACATTTTCTACAAAACAAATATATTTCTCAGTATTATGAATTGCTAGTATTAAAATATATTTTCTACTTGATTTGTAAATACCCCTGTATGTGTTTCATTCTGAGTATGTAGATATGCCTTATGCAGTCCATGTTCGTCTTCAGCATTTTATGATTAGGACATGCAGATTTGTGAGGAGACATCCTTCCCTGTCCAGCTAAGTATACTGAGTGCACTTCTCAAAGTACTAGCCACAGAATTTTTCTGCTCACTGTGGGTGTACTTTTTTCCATCGCTTGGAGGCTGTGTTGTATGGTACTATATAAAACATTTTCAGAAAAGATCATCGCTCACATTACACGTGCAGTTAAATAGCAACAACCGACTGTGCTGAATGGAGCTTCACTGATATCAAAATTCTACTTTTCTAAAACTGATGTGATTTGAGGACATACCTTTCTGTGACTGTGAGAAACTGCATTATCCTGTGACAGGTAATGATGAATTAAGATGAGAGAACATACGAAGTGTGTAAGAGAAAGTGGAAAGCTGAGGAGAAAACAGATGAACAGTAGAAAAATATGAATGATGTTAAAAATGAATCTACAGAAAATAGATTATTCAGAAGAGTGTGGTGTGGTGAATGCAGGTTGTTGAAGTTCAACACTGGTAAACCATAAGGACAACTGTAGAATGTTATTTATTTAAAAACCGTATGGTATTTGTCAGGTGGGATTCAGCAAGTTAAATTGGAAAGTTATTCTTTATTTGTACCTCATCGGGCAGCTTCCTTTCGTGATTTGTGAGTGATGTGTATGAGTGTACCTGTTCTACACAGTTGTGGGTTGACTGAGCAATTCAGTGAAAAACATAAGAAAACCAAATGGTACGCATGCAGTGTGGATGTAGGCACCTACAAGTGCACTGTTTGGTTTTATCAGATTGTTTATTATGGTGGTTCTTCTGTTAGTGCTCACATGCACAGTGTAGTTTTATGTACATGCCATTACCCATAATGAGAAAATATACTATTCACTAGCTCATAATGGGTGCCTGCTTGACAATAATATAACAGTTGAAATTAGCTAAAAATGCATTTTTCAGTAAGGAGAAAACCACTATTGGAAAAGCAGCTACATTGAAACTGTTTGCTATTGGCATACACACCACGAAAATTGCCCACATTGTCACACATTCCCATTCTGTGAGACAATGTGGAGATCTTTGAATTTAATCTCAAACTTCTGCACATAATCTGATGATTGTCAGCTTTTCACCACTATTTGTTCTGCTGAGGTTGGTGATGAAAATTTCTTCCACCAATCAACATGGCTTGAATAGCTATGCATGGAAGTCACTGCACCATTTGTGTTAGTACCTTGGCATCAGAGACATCTGTATAGTGTTTATGAAAGCCATTGTTTGAATGAAGACTCTCAAATTATTCTACTGTTTTAAGATGTGTTGTGTGTCTCCTGACTAAAGAATGGTAATAGCTGTTTATTGGTGACCATCCTTCATGCTAAGAAAGCCAGTAACTTCTTGCAAGCTGCATAGAAGGCAAACTGTCAAGTGGAGCTCAGGAAGGTCAGTTTTGTAATTTGTTCTCTCTTTCATAGAAAAAGGGCAGTGAGGCTGCTGTTTAAAGTTCATGGTGCATTTATGAATTTGACTCTGTCTTTATTACCACTGCATTCTGACAGAGGCCATTTCTTTGCCATGTTCATCACTCCCTTTCCATCTCTGTCACTATCTCATCTTGAGACCTTCTGTCATTGACAGCTCCTTACTTTGTAACATTTCCTTTCTGATTTTCCTACACCTTTGAAAAATTTAAGTCACAGCTTTTACTGTATTGATAATTCTCTGAGTGCATAAATTGTGGCATATAAATGCAAATGTAGTTTTTTGTCTCGACATTCCTGAATAAATACTTTACGGAGCTCTCGCTATGTTAAATTTTGCAGCCTCAAGCTTTCAACAACTTCCTTCCTCTTCATTGACAGGAGACATTCCGGCAAGCTGTCAGATACTCAAGTTGGCCAGATTACCATATAGAAGTTCCATGACTCTGTGACATCTCCATGACAATTTGGCCAACTTAAGTACCTAATGAACTTCTCCTGACAGTGACGATGGAGGAAGTCATCAAATCTGGTGTGGCAAGAACTCTGTGATGTGTTATATAATGGAAACTCTACTTGTATACATATTTTTTGCTGAAAGAGAGGTGGAGATTGGTGAGGCAGCAAGATAGGGTGGGGCTGGGGAGTCAGTTATTGCTCGTTCCATCCTGTGATGTTCACAGTATCTGACAGTGCTGCAGTTCAAGACTCCCAAGTGTAGTAGGGGTGAGTACAGCTCTCAGGTTCAGTATGTAATATAAATATGTATGCATGTGAAATTAAAGTGTATATTATCACTAAGCACCTGCCTTGTATATTAACTGACTTGCTCAACGTCTTATGCACCAGCTGCTTGTGTGGATAACTTCATCAACAAAAGTGCAATACAGTACAAAAAGAAGAAAGAAAACTTCATTCTCTTTGCACCATATCACTGCAGTATGAGGAATGAACATGTAAGACATATTGTAAGGTGAGTGAATGGAAGACTTGAACTGTTTGGTAGGATTTTAGAAAAGTTTTGTGTAACCTGGTACTGAATACTGCTGGAGGCATTTGGACACTCACACAGTTAATATGAAAGCAGATGACTAAAGTAATTTAGACATTTCACTGGGGCTGTTAACAGGCCATTATGGTCTATACAAATATGTTACAGAGAGCTCAGGGGAGATTAATTTGTGGTCACTGGAAGAAAGATTGAGCTCTGTTTGCAAAATGCTGCTGAGAGAAAATTCGCTAAAGCACTATTTCCAATAATCTGTAAAACAGGGTTTTGTTTTACTACCATGTACCATCAACATTTACTAGGGGCTCATTTATCTGCACCAGGACAAAAAGATGTTTTACACTACAAAGAGTGGTACAGCCTGCCTACCTTTGAGCCATGAACTTATTTGTTCCCAAGCTAAATGTGTGCTCTGTATGTAGGTGTTGTCTGATATTTTCATGGTGCTTTCTCCAGTCTGATTGCTTATATCATCATGTAGGTTGCTTCAGGCAAAAGGCTATTAAGTTATAAGAAATTGGAGCATACCAACCTTTGTTGGTGCATGGAAGGACATATGTTTGGTGTAGTAAGCTAGCTAGTATGTCAGTTTCAGTTTTCATAGGTTAATTTTGAGGCTTACCCAATTTATTATTGCTCAGTACATTTTCAGTTTCTTATTTTTACAGTGTACCCCATCCCTAGAAATCTTCATTAGCCACATGTTATTTGTATGTTTATTTGCCTCAATACTTTCTTGGGGAGTATCTGTGAAGGTGAGAACAAAGAAGAAGCTACAAATTGTTGATAGCATCACACTATATGCTGAGAAATAGAACTGTAAATAAGTTTAATTTGGCTGAAGAGTTGTACAGACCAACAATTATGAAATGATGGGACTTGTGAAGTCAGTGATACAGTAGAGTAATTTGTCAGACCCATTCTGACTAATGCTGATATATGCATATGATTTTGATATATGCCAAACTGCTGTAGTGACATAACAGAAGTGTGTTTGGAAAGCTACTCTGGAACATTTCAGTGCATGCATTTGAATAAATTAATGCAACTTACAATGGAATGGCCATTCCAGTTAATGCAGCTTACATTATATGAGCTGAAGATGTTCATGACATTTCACTTGTTTACCTAAATAGCAGTAAGAAGAGTGTTTTAATATTTTCAAACATTTATTTGAGGGAAAGAAGGTAGGTTTTTTTGGACAAAGTCAATAGCAAAATTATAAAATTATTAAATATGTCCTCGGAGTGTAGAAATGAGAAAATATATTTGGAATTAAAACCTTGTAATAATATTTACATACATGGAGGGAAGAATTAGCTACCAGGAGCAACACTCTTAGCAAATCATTATTGTTTTATTTCTATGAAATGGAATCCATCAATGCAGTGTTCCAGTGAACATTCAAGTGAAATATCTGTGGTGTGAATGGAATATTTTTAAAGACTTTCACATTTTTCTCCAAATTTATTGCATTTCAAATGATATGTAAATAGTAATTTTAAAATGTCACTTTCATGTGTTTATTTTATATTGCTTCATAGTTCACCATTTCTGGTGCTTTGTACACTGAATAATTGCTAGGGAATTTGTTTGATATACAAAAGAATGTTGCAGTTTAATTATAATGAATATGATAATACCTGCACAGGTTGCTGTGTGTACTTAAGTGCCCAGTTCTCGGCCATCCCAGACTGAGTCCACTTTGTGGATAAGTGGTGGAGGCTGGTGTGCCAGCCAGCCTGATTACGTTTTTAGGTAGTTTTCCACACACCCCCAGGTAAGTACCAGATTGGTTCCATTATCCCACCTAAATCATGAGCAAATGCTTTGAACAAATGATGTCATATCTGACTATGTGATTACACTGGATGCAAACAGAAGGAGTGCACCGATTGTCCCATCCTGCCACTGGAGTGGGGGATGGAGCAAGAGATAGCAGCGCATGGGGGGGGGGGGGGGGGGCTGGGGGCTAGCAGTATCTTTAAAATGACTTAGGAATGGGAATTCTACACTAATAATAGCCTGTATACAGGCACCGGAAAGGAAGGAAGGAAGGAAGGAAGGAAGGAAGGAAGGAAGGATGATGATGATGGCAATTATTTGGTATGTGAGTGATAAATAGCATGATGAAGACCACTAAGAGAGTTAAGTTGGTTAAATTTTTTGTGTGTGTAGGTGTACTTTTTGTGTGTCTTTGTTATTGAAACTCCTTCTTAATATGTGTAAATACCAACACAAAACACAGTTAACACAGTGTACAATTCTCAATAGTTGGGAGATGAGAAAAGGGACAAATAGTGTATCAAGATAGACATTTAAATGTCTGTAGCTTCAAATTACTTACATATATATGCATAATGCTGGAAATATGTAATTGTAGCTTCCTGAACAGTTTCAGTGATTTTTCAGCAGTAAACCGTATTCAATGCAATACTTAACATTAGGCAACTTCAGAAACAGTTTTAATGATAACACCCTGGTTTACACATATGTAACATATTTTCACAACTGTTGTTTGCTGCTCAAGTTACAAGACACAAAATGAAATGGTAACTAGAATATTAACAATGTTTACTGCACTAAATTTTCTGGTGTCTTCTCATGTTGCCTAGGAAAATTGCTCTCCGATTTGTAATAGAAATGACCATCATGACTCTACACTGTAGAAGTCCTGCTAGCGTGTATACACTGACAGCAGTTCTTTGTAGTTCTGCCAGTTTTGTTCACTATACAGGGTGGTCAGATAATGTCTGAAACGCTTGTAGGGATGTTGCAGGGTAGGCTGTACTCAGACATAAATGTTAGAAAAAAATTCAATATGTTGCGCCGTTTCAGAGTTATTTAGTGTCGAAACTAGCCAATGGGGGCATCGCACACTCACATTCAAGCGGCCTGCCAGGGGCGGTACTGCTCAACGAGTACTTTGTTTGGTTACATAAAACTTGGCTAACTTCAATGCTAAATAACTAGGAAATGGTGCAACGTATTGAATTTGTTTCTTAACATTTATATCTCAGTACAAACTGCCCTGCAACATCCCTACAAGTGTTTCAGACATTTTCTGATCACCCTGTGTATGAAAAACACAAAACAGTTTCTTTAGACTGAAAAATTGAAATACCTCTCGGTGGGAGACATCTGTGGTTAAGACAGAAGGCTGTATACAAAAAAAAGTTATTTCTCTAAGATGATCAGTTTGCTGTCTTCATTACTTGACAGTGTTTGGTCAGCAATTCCACTGATTAACATCTTCACCTGCAACAGTTTCATTACAAGTATTATCCTCAATTGACTTTTAAAGCAATTACAATAGTAACTATCTCATCTTCACTTGTAACTCTTGGTGTGTTTATCTTAGAGTCATCACGGGAAACTGTCAGTTAAGATTTTTTGGGGCGTAAATAATGTTGTTGTGCAGGAAGAGAGAGAATGAACGTTTGCAAGCCACTTGTGATGACAGGAGATACACACAGGTTCCCCTTTGTGCTTGATACTCTGATTCCTGTGAATGTGCTGCCTGCTTTCTCTGTTGTCATGAAGTGTGTCTCAGCACAAGATATGATACCTGTCAGGACATTCACCATTTGTCTGTGCTCCGTTAAAAGTGTTTGTTTGGCAGTAACCACACTGCTGCATTTATTACTTCCTGTACCTTCACGGTGATGAGAAGTTTCCATTTTCGGGACTCGTCCTAAACCGGAAACGACACCGTCGACAATAAAAGATATGGGAAATTGGACACAAGGAGCGGGGAGGGAAGCGGCACGAGTCTCCAATTATGTGCAGCTGCAACTCATAATGCTGTTGTTGCTGCTGGGGCAGAACTCGTGCGGGTCTAACTCATTTGTCTTACCTCATCAGAACAGACGAGTCTTTTAAAGGTGCTCTTATAATGTTGCTATGACGATGAAGAACTGCAGTACACACATACTCTGGTTTGATTGCTCTATTGGAAGATTTGCCAGCCGGATGTTTTATTACACGGACAGTTATCTTCGGCAGTACGGCAGGTGAGCCTAGGAGGTGCGTGCGGGGGTGACTCTGGCGCGCAGCTGCTGCACGGCCACCGCCATCGCCTGCTGCTGCTGGCTGATCGGCTCCGTCGGGCTCTCCGAGTCGCTGCTCGTCCCCTGCGACAGAAAAGGAGCCGTAGCCACTTCAGTTCCTCGCTCCCCTTTTGTTCATAGTTTATGAGAGTCACTTAAGAATTAAACAGACAAAAATATGTTCTGAATACAAATACAAATGTTTTTTCCACTATTGAGCATATTTACATGAAATTTGTGTTGTCAGTGTTTACATAATAATAATAACAACAATAATAATAATATAAACTTCAACATGACAAATGTTATTAACTGTTGTTGTTGTTTGTTGTTGTCGTTAGTCCTGAGACTGGTTTGATGCAGCTCTCCATGCTACTCTATCCTGTGCAAGCTGATTCATCTCCCAGAACCTACTGCAACCTATGTCCTTCTGAATCTGCTTAGTGTATTCATCTCTTGGTCTCCCTCTACGATTTTTACCCTCCACGCTGCCCTCCAATACTAAATTGATGATCCCTTGATGCCTCAGAACATGTCCTACCAACCAGTCCCTTCTTCTAGTCAAGTTGTGCCACAAACTCCTCTTCTCCCCAATTCTATTCAATACCTCCTCATTAGTTATGTGATCTACCCATCTAATCTTCAGCATTCTTCTGTAGCACCACATTTTGAAAGCTTCTATTCTCATCCTGTCCAAACTATTTATCGTCCATGTTTCACTTTCATACATGGCTACACTCCATACAAATACTTTCAGAAATGACTTCCTGACATTTAAATCTATACTCGATGTTAACAAATTTCTCTTCCTCAGAAATCTTTCCTTGCCATTGCCAGTCTACATTTTATATCCTCTCTACTTCAACCATCATCAGTTATTTTGCTCCCAAAATAGCAAAACTCCTTTACTACTTTAAGTGTCTCATTTCCTAATCTAGTTCCCTCAGCATCACCCGATTTAATTCAACTACATTCCATTATCCTCGTTTTGCTTTTGTTGATGTTCATCTTATATACTTCTTTCAAGACACTGTCCATTCCGTTCAGCTGCTCTTCCAGGTCCTTTGCCGTCTCTGACAGAATTACAATGTCATTGGCGAACCTCAAGGTTTTTATATTTTCTCCATGGATTTTAATACCTACTCCGAATTTTTCTTTTGTTTCCTTTACTGCTTGCTCAATATACAGACTGAATAACATTGGGGACAGGCTACAACCCTGCCTCACTCCCTTCCCAACCACTGCTTCTCTTTCATGTCCCTCAACTCTTATAACTGCCATCAGGTTTCGGAATTTGAAAGAGAGTATTCCAGTCAACATCGTCAAAAGCTTTCTCTAAGTCTACAAATGCTAGAAATGTAAGTTTGCCTTTCCTTAATCTGTTTTCTAAGATAATATAATAATCCAGGATGGATACAATACATATGTGTGCAAATGTAAATAACAGCAAGAAGTTTCCTAATAGATCAATTACAGGATAATGAACTACATTGTTCAGTGAATGACAAATAAATAATCAAACAGATAACTAACAATAAGTACATGAAACTGTAATAAAATAGTTGCACAGTGTGGCGTATGTATAGTTTGCAGTTAATTTATTGTTCATTCTCATAAGTGAAGTGGGTCATTTAGCACATAGACAAGGAACTCTTGAGCAGAGAAAATTACTTTACTTTTCATCCACATCAACAGACTAGTTTTAAATTTATTTACTGGCACTGTGTAGGCATTTTTAGGTAATTTGGTGAAGTAGACAGGACCAAGATATTTGTAGCTGTTAAGTGTCTTTGCAAGCCTAGCATAAGACATATTAATTGTATGTCCACTTCTTATGTTATGGTCATGAACTGTTCTCCTTAAGTCAAATTTACTCAGATTCTCTTTAACGAAGACAAGGCAGCTGTAAATATACAGGCCAGGTACTGTCATTATATTTAATTTCTTAAAATAATCTTGACATGATTCATATGGGCTAAATTCAGCTGTACATCTCATGGTTTTCTTTGCCATTTAAACACTAATTTTGTGCCTACAGAATTGCCCCATTTTAGTATTCCATAACTCAGGTGCGAATACAAGAATGCAAAATACGCATACAACAGAAGTTCTTTACTGAACTTCTCCTCAGCTCCACAGCAGATATATGGCATGTGCCAATTTGCCACCTGTCTTCCCTGTGTGGGTATCCAAGCTGAGCTTTTGATCTATATGAAATCCAAATAATTTTACTGTTTTGTTATCATGGCTGGGAGCATTCAGATTGAGTACAATAGCTTCGGTTTTATTATCATTCTTCTGCAGTACATTTGCCTCAAACCAAGTAGTGCACCTTTCTATTGAAGGCAACACCTGATGTAGAGAAATGAAAATTTGTAATGTGGTACTTGGCAACCTTGCAAAAAGTGACTGTCATTCCTCATAATAATTTTTACCTAAATACAACATCTAAAGTCTCAGTTACAACAGCACGTCCGGCGAAGGAAGTGCTTTTGGTGAACAGCTTTTACTTTCGAAAAGTGTGCAACAGTCAAAAATAGTCTTTCACTTGAAGAAATAATACAGCAGTAATTGCACAAACCGTGCAAGTTTTTATGCACAGGCGGAAAAGCTTACAAGCTGACGAAGGAAGCCGGGATATTCTCACCTCCCTTCTTGTTTTGCCGTCTGCCTCCTTAAAATTCATTTTGTCATTTTTGACTAATTACTATTAACATACATGAGTATAATCTGCATTTCCATAAAAGAGAAAGGTTGCCCCACAGATTTAAAGAATATAATACCAGATCTAATTTTGTGCTTAGTTTTATGTATGTAATTGATTTTCTAATTTATTTGGACTATTCCTAGTTAATATCTTTTGTTATAGGGTGGAATCAGTAATTGTTTCATAACATAAATTATATTGTTGACTTATAAACAAATATAAATTCTGTACTAATTATAAGCATTTGGAGGAACAACTAATAGTATCCTTTAAGTATTTATTTTGCTCTAATCGAAAACATGTTAGCAAAGCTAGATCTTAATTAATTCCAAAGTAATTACCAGTTCTGTCAAAAGTATTGTTTGTGTAACTATATCTGTTAATTTCATCATTTAAACAAATATTTCAGCTTAACTCTTGTAGTAGAAGAAACTGTTAAAAAGAAGGAAGTTTTCGATGTATTCAGTTAATTTAATGAGTTAGGTTTTAATTGCAATTTCTGTAAATTAAAGATCAAACAATGTGTAGTTTCAGTACCTGTTATTGTGAGGATATACAGGGTGTTACAAAAAGGTACAGCCAAACTTTCAGGAAACATTCCTCACACACAAAGAAAGAAAATATGTTATGTGGACATGTGTCCGGAAACACTTACTTTCCATGTTAGAGCTCATTTGATTACTTCTCTTCAAATCACATTAACCATGGAATGGAAACACACAGCAACAGAATGTACCAGCGTGAATTCAAACACTTTGTTACAGGAAATGTTCAAAATGTCCTCCATTAGCGAGGATACATGCATCCACCCTCCATCGCATGGAATCCCTGATGCGCTGATGCAGCCCTGGAGAAAGGTGTATTGTATCACAGCCGTCCACAATACGAGCATGAAGAGTCTCTACATTTGGTACCGGGGTTGCGTAGACAAGAGCTTTCAAATGCCCCCATAAATGAAAGTCAAGAGGGTTGAGGTCAGGAGAGCGTGGAGGCCATGGAAATGGTCCGCCTCTACCAATCCATCGGTCACCAAATCTGTTGTTGAGAAGCGTACGAACACTTCGACTGAAATGTGCAGGAGCTCCATCGTGCACGAACCACATGTTGCGTCGCACTTGCAAAGGCACATGTTCTAGCAGCCCAGGTAGAGTATCCCGTATGAAATCATGATAATGTGCTCCATTGAGCGTAGGTAGAAGAACATGGGGCCCAATCAAGACATCACCGACAATGCCTGCCCAAACATTCACAGAAAATCTGTGTTGATGACCTGATTGCACAATTGCGTGCAGATTCTCGTCAGCCCACACCTGTTGATTGTGAAAATTTACAATTTGATTACGTTGGAATGAAGCCTCATCTGTAAAGAGAACATTTGCACTGAAATGAGGATTGACACACCTGTCAGCTACATTATTTGCAGTAGTCAGTGTTGAAATTCCATCCCCTGCCCCCCCTCCATTTTTCAGCTAGTATCACAATGCAGTACATTGACACCCAGGAACAAACATATAGTCATTGGCCCCTTCCATTTCTCAGACTGTAAGATGCATGTAAACATGCTCTCTGATGATAAAAATAAGGAGAAAGGTAACTACCTTTGTGTTTGGGTTAAAGATACGTCCCGAATTCTGTTCTCTCAATTGAGTAACTACGGCTGTAAAAAGCATAGTTCATTAAGGTGTGTGAACTATTTTTCCTCAGATAATTAATTATCAAAGCATCTAGTAGACTGCCCCTCCAAGGACTCAGTATGTGTTATTATGCCTACTGTAGAAAACAGATTCATAAAGTTTAAAAATGCTCACCATCAGAAGTTTGTGGTGTACTCCGACTCTGAATGCCTCCTGCCTCCTGTGTCCCGCTGTGAAGATGACCTTACAGCCTCACATACTACTGTTACCAAAATACGTGTACCATATGCAGCAGCATATCAAATTGTGTTGACCTATGATTCAAGTATTAACCACTACAAATTTTATGAAGGGGATAATCCTGCAGTTAGGTTGCTCACTGAGCTCGATACACTTTCATGGGAGGTTGATAAGCTTTACAGTGACAAAGTTCCCATGACCAAATCGAAGGAGAATTAAGATTTGTACAGTAAAGCAGTTAACTGTCATATTTGTGGGCAACCGTTAGATAGAAAAGCTGAAGCTTCTTATAAGGACCATTGTCATCTTATGGGGAAGTTCCGTTCAAAAAATGGCTCTGAGCACTATGGGACTTAACATCTGAGGTCAACAGTCCCCTAGAACTTAGAACTACTTAAACCTAAATAACCTAAGGACATCACACACATCCATGCCCGAGGCAGGATTCGAACCTGCGACCATAGCAGTCGCGTGGTTCTGGACTGAAGCGCCTAGAACCGCTCGGCCACTGCGGCTGGCGGGAAGTTCCGTGGTGCAGCCCACACATACCTGTCTTCTTCCATAATTTTTGCGGGTGTGATTCTCGCTTTCATGTTGAGCACTTGGCTGACTTCGGCTAGGAGAAAAATCAGGTCAGTGTCCTGCCTGAGAGTGTAGAGAAATATACAGGGTGCATCAAAAAAATGTATACATACTTTGAACTGTCATAGACAATTTATTTCCCATTCTACAAGGTTAAATATCTGTGAGAAAGTAATGTTATGTTTCTTCAAAAGATGACAGCAGTGGCAAGGAAGTAACTGCAACATGGCGGACGTGTGTTTGAGCTTTGAAGTGCAGAAGCAGACAATTAAGTGGTACTGGAAGTTTGAGAATGTAGCTGCAGTTTGAAGACAGTGGAGAAGTGAGTATGGTATAGAACCACCTTCAAAGTTAACAATTACACATCTACGAGACAAATTCGAAATTCATGGAAGAGTGTGTGATGTGCATAAAGGTCGATCAGGACGACCTTGTACAGCTACAAGTGACGATTCCACAACTGTGGTCTTGGAACTGTTTCAGCATTCACCTCAAAAATCTTCAAGGCAAGTGGCACGTGAGAGTAATGTAAGTGTTAGTAGTGTGCTATGCATTCTGAAGAAAGGCAAGTTTCGTGTGTACATTCCGAGGCTGGTGCAACAGCTAAGTGACGACGATCCAGATTGAAGGTTAGAATTTTGTGAATGGGTTCAGGAGATGTGAGACGTGAACCGGGATTTGTGGGTAGCATAATTTGATCAGATGAAGCCCAATTCAAAGTCAATGGAACTGTCAATAGGCACAATTGTGTGTACTGGGCTTAAGATAATCCTCACACTACAGTTGAAAAGGCTGTGAATTTGCCTGGTGTAAATATGTGGTGTGGTTTGTCTGCAAGGGGACTCATTGGGCCTTTCCGCTTTGAAGGTACCGTTACTGGAGAAACGAACGTAAAAATGCTTGCCGACTCCATATTCCCTGCCATTCGTGCATTATACGGTAATGATGAGTTTTATTTCCAACAAGATGGTGCCCCTCCGCACTATCATAGGGACGTACGAACATACCTGGATCACAATGTGCCAGGCCAGTGGATAGGCCGCAGGGAACCAATCGAGTTTCCTGTACACTCTCCAGACCTCACGCCGCTGGATTTCTTCTTATGGGGCACAGTAAAAGATGAGGTGTACAAACGTAAACCACGTAACCTTTACACACTTTGGAATGAGATTCAGGCAGTGTGCGCAGAAATCTCATTGGACACTTTGGCACGATGTACGGAATTAGTGGTGACTCGTACTCAAAAATGTATTGATGCTGAAGGCCACCAGTTTGAACATTAATCATATTTGCAAAGTACATTTATTTTTCCAATTGGACTTTAAGCTTTCCATTTCCAGAAATTTAACATTGTAGAATGGGAAATAAATTTTCTATGGCGCTTCAAAGTGTGTATACATTTTTTTGACGCACCCTGTATTTCATTCTGCAAATGAATGACGCCAAGAATTATGCTACGTTTCATGCAGGCACTCCGGAAACTAGTTGAAACTCTACCTCAGGAGGATACGCATATCAATCGAGCTGCATTCTCCGATGAACAAAAGTTGCAACTAGTGACTAGGAAGAGGGTTTTCCCATGTGAGTATCAGGGTAGTATGGCAAAACTCAATGAAACCAGGCAACCTGACATAATTGCATTTTCCAGCAATCTTACAGGCAATGCTAAAGGAATGTGGAGTATGAATGTGACATGAATGTCTGGCTGCAGTTGAGCATCTCCGCTTTAGGAGAGTACACACAGCTTTATATGGACACAGACATGCACTTGCTTGTGGCTGTTTTTGAGAAATTCCAGAGTCTATGCATGATGAAGAAATAAAGCAGGTGAACATCACAAATGGCAGCAGAAGCGTAACCGACAAACGCCACTCAGGATGCCTAGTACCAGTATTGAGCTCAGTGTTCTGAGCTAGTATTGATTCACTTATCTGTGAATACCGTTGACCTACACTTGAATGATCTGCTAAAAAAGTATTGAGTAAGCGTTGTTACAACTCATTCCATCATTAGAAACAAACTGACCTACAGTAAGACGTCTGAAAGTTGGGTTCCCAGAGAGCTCAGCAAGAATAAAGATTTTGCATTTGCACCAAGAAGAAAAATAATTTCGAAAGTGGAAGTGATGCATTTTTGGACAGAATTTTAAAGTGTGATGGAACTGGGTACACCATTGTGAGAGTCCAAGCATCATTGTGTGCAATGACGTCCTTGTAAGAAATTTGAAACATAACCTTTGGGTGGCAAGGTAGTATCAACCATCTTTTGGAGTATCCTCAGTCTGATTTTCCCTGATTTTTCTGGAGAAATGATGCACTGTCAAGGCCTACATTACTCAGGCACGAATGAGAAGAAAGTGTCGCCATCGAGCCCATGCCGAGCAGGAAGTATCCGAGATGGCAGGGGAAAGACATGCTTCTTCTTCAAGCAACTCCTGGCCTCATGTGGCACAACTGAATGATGGAAGCTACACTAATGGCCATTAAAATTGCTATACCACGAAGCTGACGTGCTACAGACGCGAAATTTAACCGACAGGAAGAAGATGCTGTGATATGAAAATGATTAGCTTTTCAGAGCATTCACACCAGATTGGCGGCAGTGGCGACACCTACAACATGCTGACGCGAGGAAAGTTTCCAACCGATTTCTCATACACAAACAGCAGTTGACCGGCGTTGCCTGGTGAAACGTTGTTGTGATGCCTCGTGTAAAGAGGAGAAATGCATACCATCACGTTTCCGACTTTGATAAAGGTCGGATAGTAGCCTATAGCGATTGCGGTTTATCGTATCGCGACATTGTTGCTCGCGTTGGTCGAGATCCAATGACTGTTGGCAGAATATGGAATCGGTGAGTTCAGGAGGGTAATACGGAACGCCGTGCTGGATCCTAACGGCCTCGTATCACTAGCAGTCGAGATGACAGGCATCTTATCCGCATGGCTGTAACGGATCGTGCAGCCACTTCTCGATCCCTGAGTCAACAGATAGGGACCTTTGCAAGACAACAACCATCTGCAAGAACAGTTCGAAGACGTTTGCAACAGCACGGACTATCAGCTCGGAGACCACGGCTGCGGTTACCCTTGACGCTGCATCAGAGACAGGAGCGCCTGCGATGGTGTACTCGACGACGAACCTGGGTGCACGAATGGCAAAACGTCATTTTTTTCGGATGAATCCAGGTTCTGTTTACAGCATCAGGATGGTTGCACCCGTGTTTGGCGACACCGCGGTGAACGCACATTGGAAGCGTGTATTCGTCATCGCCATACTGGTGTATCACCCGGCGTGATGGTATGGGGTGCCACTGGTTACACGTCTCTGTCACATCTTGTTCGCATTGATGGCACTTTGAACAGTGGACGTTACATTTCAGATGTGTTACGACCCATGGCTCTACCCTTCATTCGATCCCTGCAAAACCCTACATTTCTGCAGGATAATGTACGACCGTATGTTGCAGCTCCTGTACGGGCCTTTCTGGATACAGAAAATGTTCGATTGCTGCCCTGGCCAGCACATTTTCCAGATCTCTCACCTATTGAAAACGTCTGGTCAATGGCGGCCGAGGAACTGGCTCGTCACAATACGCCAGTCACTACTCTTGATGAACTGTGGTATCGTGTTGAAGCTGCTTGGGCAGCTGTACCTGTACACACCATCCAAGCTCTGTTTGACTCAATGTCCAGGCGTATCAAGGCCGTTATTAAGGCCAGAGTTGGTTGTTGTGGGTACTGATTTCTCAGTATCTATGCAACCCAAATTGCGTGAAAATATAATCACATGTCAGTTCTAGAATAATATATTTGTCCAATGAATACCCGTTTATCATCTGCATTTCTTCTTGGTGTAGCCATTTTAATGGCCAGTAGTGTACTAATGAAGTGGGTCTCGAGCTCCTACCTCATTCTCCTTACATCCCTGATGCTTTATCTTCAGATTTTTATCTGTTTACTCCCTTCATAGAAGCCTTGTGTGGCATCGAGTTGAAAGGCAACGAAGATGTAAAGAGAAAGTGCAATACTGGCTTTGAGATCAAGGTAAAGAAGTTCTTGTTGAGGGAATTAGAGGACTCAAAAGAAGAAGGGATAAGTGCATAGGAGGTGGTGAGGAGTACTTGGAAAAACAGAGAAAAATTGTATCAATTTGATAAACCGATTTTGCTGTACGACTGTTTGACTGATGATTATTGAATGACGCTTGTAGTATAGTAATACAAAGTGCAGATCTTAGGTTGTGAATAAGGTAACCAAAGGATTCAAATGCTTCAATCTAGTGTGAAGACTTGTGTGGTTATAAGGATGTTCCTCTAAGAGCTAAACAAACGACTTTTCTACTGCTCATCACATTCTATAACTTGGAGAATTGTATTGTGATCAAAAGCCGTGTAAGTGGACTATGAGCTTGTGAAAAGAAAAAAACTTTAGGCCTAGTCTGCAACAGATGAGGAGAGATGAGATCAGAAAAGTGCAGATAAGGAAGGGTCTGCTAGTGGATGTGACTGTGGAGGAGCTGAGTGGTGTGTGGCTGAGGGCACTTATGTGCCACTGCCATTACCTCCGTTTCCTGTTCCAGTCGCATATGGTTCGTGGGAAGAACGACTGCCGGAAAGCCTACGTGCGCACTCGAATCTCTCTAATTTTACATTCGTGATCTCCTCGGAAGGTACAAGTAGGGGGAAGCAATATATTCGATACCTCATCCAGAAACGCTCCCTCTCGAAACCTGGACAGCAAGCTACACCGCGATGCGTAGCGCCTCTCTTGCAGAGTCTGCCACTTGAGTGTATTAAACATCTCCGTAACGCTATCACGATTACCAAATAACCCTGTGACGAAACGCGCCGCTCTTCTCTGGATCTTCTCTATCTCCTCTGTCAACCCGACCTGGTACGGATCCCACACTGATGAGCAATACTCAAGTATAGGTCGAACGAGTGTTTCGTAAGCCCCCTCCTTTGTTGATGGGCTACATTTTCTAAGGATTCTCCCAATGAATCTCAACCTGGCACCCGCCTTACTAACAATTAATTTTATATGATCATTCCACTTCAAATTGTTCCATACGCATACTCCCAGATATTTTACAGAAGTAACTGCTACCAGTGTTTGTTTCGCTATCATATAATCATACAATAAAGGATCCTTCTTTCTGTGTATTCGCAATACATTCCATTTGTCTATGTTAAGGGTCAGTTGCCACTCCCTGCACCAAGTGCCTATCCGCTGCAGATCCTCCTGCATTTCGCTGCAATTTTCTAATGCTGAAACTTCTCTGTATACTACAGCATCGTTTGCGAAAAGCCGCATGGAACTTCCGACACTATCTACTAGGTAATTTATATATATTGTGAAAAGCAATGGTCCCATAACACTCCCCTGTGGCACGCCAGAGGTTACTTTAACGTCTGTAGACGCCTCTCCATTGAGAACAACATGCTTTGTTTTGTTTGCTAAAAACTCTTCAATCCAGCCACACAACTGGTCTGATATTCCGTAGGCTCTTACTTTATCAGGCGACAGTGCGGAACTGTATCGAACGCCTTCCGGAAGTCAAGGAAAATGGCATCTACCTGGGAGCCTGTATCTAATAATTTCTGGGTCTCGTGAACAAATAAAGCGAGTCGGGTCTCACACGATCACTGTTTCCGGAATCCATGTTGATTCCTACAGAGTAGATTCTGGGTTTCCAGAAATGACATGATACACGAGCAAAAAACATGTTCTAAAATTCTACAACAGATCGATGTCAGAGATATAGGTCTATAGTTTTGCGCATCTGCTCGACGACCCTTCTTGAAGACTGGGACTACCTGTGCTCTTTTCCAATCATTTGGAACCTTCCGCTCCTCTAGAGACTTGTGGTACACTGCTGTTAGAAGGGGGGCAAGTTCTTTCGCGTACTCTGTGAAGAATCGAATTGGTATCCCGTCAGGTCCAGTGGACTTTCCTCTGTTGAGTGATTTCAGTTGCTTTTCTATTCCTTGGACATATATTTCGATGTCAGCCATTTTTTCGTTCGTGCGAGGATTTAGAGAAGGAACTGCAGTGCGGTCTTCCTCTGTGAAACAGCTTCGGAAAAAGGTGTTTAGTATTTCAGCTTTACGCGTGTCATCCTCTGTTTCAATGCCATCATCATCCCGGAGTGTCTGGATATGCTGTTTCGAGCCACTTACTGATTTAACGTAAGACCGGAACTTCCTAGGATTTTCTGTCAAGTCCGTACATAGAATTTTACTTTCGAATTCACTGAACACTTCACGCATAGCCCTCCTTACGCTAATTTTGACATCGTTTAGCTTCTGTTTGTCTAAGAGGTGTTGGCTGCGTTTAAATATGCAGTGAAGCTCTCTTTGCTTTCGCAGTAGTTTCTTAACTTTGTTGTTGAACCACCGTGGGTTTTTCCCGTCCCTCACAGTTTTACTCGGCACGTACCTGTCTAAAACGCATTTTACGATTGCCTTTTTCCATAAACACTCAACATTGTCAGTGTCTGAACAGAAATTTTCGTTTTGATCTGTTAGGTAGTCTGATATCTGCCCCCTATTACTGTTGCTAAACAGGTAAACCTTCCTTCCTTTTTTTATATTCCTATTAACTTCCATATTCAGGGATGCTGCAACGGCCTTATGATCACTGATTCCCTGTTGTGCACATACAGAGTCGAAAAGTTCGGGTCTGTTTGTTACCAGTAGGTCCAAGATGTTATCTCCACGAGTCGGTTCTCTGTTTAATTGCTCGAGGTAATTTTCGGATAGTGCACTCAGTATAATGTCATTCGATGCTCTCTGTCCCTACCACCTGTCCTAAACATCTGAGTGTCCCAGTCTATATCTGATAAACTGAAATCTGCACCTAAGACTATAACAAGCTGAGGAAATTTATGTGAAATGTATTCCAGATTTTCTCTCAGTTGTTCTGCCACTAATGCTGCTGAGTCGGGAGGTCGGTAAAAGGAGCCAATTATTAACCTAGCTCGGTTGTTGAGTATAACCTCCACCCATAATAATTCACAGGAACTATCCACTTCTATTTCACTACAGGATAAACTACTACTAACAGCGACAAACACGCCACCACCGGTTGTATGCAATCTATCCTTTCTAAACACCATCTGTGCCTTTGTAAAAATTTCGGCAGAATTTATCTCTGGCTTCAGCCAGCCTTCCATACCTATAACGATTTCAGCTTCGGTGCTTTCCATCAGCGCTTAAAGTTCCGGTACTTTACCAATGCAGCTTCGACAGTTTACAATTACAATACCGATTGCTGCTTGGCCCCCGTATGTCCTGACTTTGCCCCGCACCCTTTGAGGCTGCTGCCCTTTCTGTACTTGCCCGAGGCCATCTAACCTAAAAAAACCGCCCAGTCCACGCCACACAACCCCTGCTACCCGTGTAGTCACCTGCTGCGTGTAGTGGACTCCTGACGTATCCAGCGGAACCCGAAACCCCACCACCCTATGGCGCAAGTCGAGGAATCTGCAGCCCACACGGTCGCAGAACCGTCTCAGCCTCTGATTCAGACCCTCCACTCGGCTCTGTACCAAAGGTCCGCAGTCAGTCCTGTCGACGATGCTGCAGATGGTGAGTTCTGCTTTCATCCCGCTAGCGAGACTGGCAGTCTTCACCAAATCGGATAGCCGCCAAAAGCCAGAGAGCATTTCCTCCGATCCATAGCGACACACATCATTGGTGCCGACATGAGCGACCACCTGCAGATGGGTGCACCCTGTACCCGTCTTTCTTCTGTATAGCACAACGCTTTGACAGTTTGCCGTAACGTAACACAGTGGCTCGATCATGCATACGGCTTGCTGGACGGAGCCGAATTCCGTGCCAGTATGTGGATAGGAATGTGAGATACAAAGATTAGTTGGAAATTTAAGAAAGAGGTGGCTGGACTAAAGAAGACCTTGAAATGAAAGGAGAGACGTGAGATGATGTGGTGAGGGAGGAAATCCACCAAGGCAGAAACAAGGGGAGGAAAATCATTCAGGAACATCCTACATGGCTTGCTTGATGATGATGTCTTTGATGGTGGTGGTAGTGGTGGTGAGGAGGAGGAGGAGGAGGAGGAGAAGGAGTAACTACATCAAAATGGCCAACCTCTGTTATGATTCTGAAGCCAATGTATTAACAGTTGCACTGTCTCATTTGATTTGGACCTAACGATTTTCTTTTGCTTATGCATTGCCTGACAAATATAAAGAAGCACCTAAAAGAAATGTCAATGTCATGTGAATGTAACTTCGTACAGGCACATACCGTCAGCATGCATGCAAATGATTAGGGTTGCAATTCTCTGTGACAGGCAGAATGGCCACTAGTGTGCATGAGTGTTGTTCATGTTTAGTTCTGTTTTTAGGTCTGATAAGATATATAATGTTTGTCAACAACATCAGATGTTGATTGATTAGTGTGAAGGACACAGAGATGCCACACACTCCTGTGAGACACGGCTATTAGCACTTGACAGAAACTGAAAGAGGCCTCACTGTGGGTCTCCATTTCATTGGCTGGTCAAATCGTGCAATGCCCAGAGTTTTGGAACATTTGGAAGTGACAGTGGTCTGACGTTGCACCGCACGAGAATGTGAGGGTAGGCATACTCGTTCTCCAGGTTCCAGTCCACCGTGTCTGACAACCGCAAGCCAGGATCACAGCACTGCACACTAAGCGCATTGTAACCCTTTGACGTCTATGCCTGCCATCCGAGAACAACGAATGGACTCCCTATAACGTTTTGTGACGTTCTGAATCATTGATGAGAGACTAGCACCAATCAGACTGGGGAGTTAACATTCCCTGTGTAAGCTGCCCTTAACACGACAACACAGATGTGACTGCATTTGGGATGGTGTCACGACTGGGAAGAATGGACTGCTGATGAACAGTATCGCATTGTGTTCAGCGGCTCCGCACTACTTCTGATGACTGTCGTTGACCAGTACGGCAGCGACATGGGAAGAGAGTCCGTGCTCACAATGTTTTGGAGAGACAAGCAGTACTACTCGCGGTGTCAGGGTGCGGGAAATCGTCAGGTGTGATTTCAGATCGTGGCTAGCTGTAGTTGAGGGAACTCTGATGTCACAGTGGTATGTCGTGGACATTGTGTGTGCTCATACGTCGTCTCTCACACAACCGGTGCAGTCGTAAGAGTGTACCAGCTGTAGCGGTCGCTGCAGACCTCATTCTCGAAGAGGCCTTGTGCTTACAGCGGTCTCGTGGTGAACTTGCGAAGAGCAGTGCTAGAAAGTGCAAGTAAAATTTCGTGAATGCAAAGGAATTGTACAAATGATGATGACGATGATGATGTATGGTTTGTGGGGCGCTCAACTGCGCAGTTATCAGCGCCCATACAAATTCCCAACTTTTGCTCAGCCCAATTTCGCCACTTTCAGGAATGATGATGAAATGATGAGGACAGCACAAACACCCAATCATCTAGAGGCAGGAGACCCCACCGGGAATCGAACCCGGGACCCCGTGCTCGGGAAGTGAGAACACGACCGCGCAATTGTACAAATGAATTTTTACTTGCTCTGTGGTGCTAAGCAAGTTTGTCTCTGGTCTAATCACGGAATCGTTTAGCTGGCGAGAGAGCGTTACTGAGATGCTAAACAAATTCCACTGGCAGACGTTACAAGAGAGGCCTTGCGCATCACGGAGAGATTTACTATTGAAATTTAGGGGCAGCACTTTTCAGGAGGAGTCGGACAACATATTACTTCCCCGCACATACATCTGGCGTATTGATCACCAGGAAAAAATTCGAGAAATTAGAGCCAATACAGAGGCTTACCGACAGTCATTCTTCCCACGCACTATTTGCCAGTGGAACAGAGTTGGAGGGATCTGATAGTGGTACCGAAAGTGCCCTCCGCCACACACCATTAGCTGGCTTGCGGAGTAAGACGTAGATGTATGCATGCTAACTACGTTTCGTATTATAACACCAACTTGTTCCGAGTATGTACACTGCCCGACAGAAAAGTGAAGCACCACGTGAGGAGGAGACGAAATGACACTTTTCTGGTTGAGGGGGTATGTGATGTTACTTTCAGTGTTTGCAAAATCGAGTCACATTTTCAAAGAACTCGGCAGTAGGAGCCACCTTATCAGTAAGACGCTAGCTCCCTCTGGCCCAGATGCATGCACTGCTTCGGTTCAGTAGGTTGCCGTCAATCTGTTGTATGCTCTTCTGTGGCAAGCCAGCCAGTAACTGTTTTAGGTGGTCCATGATAGCGTGGTTACTAGTGCTGGGAAAAAGCTGGTCTCACACATTCTCTAGGGGCTAAATCTGAATATCTTGCTGCCCAAGGGAGTACTCCTACATCACTCACACAGTTCATTCGTGTCCTTCCTCTGTATAGCTGTAAATGTCCTTCTTACACTATGTGATCAAAAGTATCCCGACACCTGGCTGAAAACGACTTACATCTGTAATGCTGGCATTCAATATGGTGTTGGCCCACCATTAGCCTTCATGACAACTTCCATTCTCGCAGGTATACGTTCAATCAGGTGCTGGAAGATTTCTAGGGAAATGGCAGCCAATTCTTCACGGAGTGCTGCACTGAGGAGAGGTATCGACTTCGGTCGGTGAGGCCTGGCACGAAGTCGGCATTCCAAAACATCCGAAAGGTGTTCTGTACGATTCAGGTCAGGACTGTGTGCAGGCCAGTCCATTACAGGGATGTTATCATCGTGTAACCACTCCGCCACAGGCCGTACATTATGAACATGTGCTCGATCGTGTTGAAAGATGCAATCGACATTCCCGAATTGATCTTCAATGGTGGGAAGCAGGAAGGTGCTTAAAACATCAATGTAGGCCTGTGCTGTGATAGTGCCACGCAAAACAACAAGGGGTCCAAGCCCCCTCCATGAAAAATACGACCACACCATATCACCATCGCCTCCGAATTTTACTGTTGGTACTACACACGCTGTCAGCTGACGTTCACCGGGCATTCGTCATACCCACACCCTGCCATCGCCGCATTGCGTACCGTGATTCGTCACTCCACACAATGTTTGTCCACTGTTCAATCGGCCAATGTTTACGCTTCTTACACCAAGAGAGGCGTCGTTTGCCATTTACCGGCGTGACGTGTGGCTTATGAGCAGCCGCTCAACCCTGAAATCCTAGTTTTCTCACCTCCCGCCTAACAGTCATAATACTTGCAGTGGATCTTGATGCAGTTTGGAATTACTGTGTGATGGTCTGGATAGATGTCTGCCTATTACACATTACGACGCTCTTCAACTGTCGCGGTCTCTGTCAGTCAACAGACGAGGTCGGCCTGTACGCTTTTGTGCTGTACGTGTCCCTTCACGTTTCCACTTCACTATCACATCGGAAACAGTGGACCTAGCGATGTTTAGGAGTGTGGAAATCTCGCGTACAGACGTATGACGCAAGTGACACCCCATCACCTGGCCACGTTCGAAGTCCGTGAGTTCCGCGGAGCGCCCCTTTCTGCTCTCTCACGATGTCTAATGACAATGTCGCTAATGACAACTGAGGTCGCTGATATGGAGTAACTGGCAGCAGGTGGCAGCACAATGCACTTAACATGAAAAACGTATGTTTTGGGGGTGTCCGGATACGTTTGATCACATAATGTTTCTGAAACAAGAAGCTAAACTGACTCTGTCTGCTGATGATTATATTAATCAAGTGAAAGAAATTCAAACAGAAAATGATACAAATAATGTCTTTGGAGAAGTTTTTGATTGGTTTTCTGCGAATGGGCTAGTCCTGAACTTTTAAAAAACACAGTTCATTCACTTTTCTACTGCAAGCAGTACAGTTCCTTCAGTATAACACATCAACAGAAGCCAGTTGCCAGGGCAGGGCATACTAAGTTTTCAGGTGTACATATAGATGAGAATCTTAATTTGAAAATTCATATTTTGATTCTCCTAAAGCGACTAGGTTCAGCAACTTTTTGAATAAGAATAATTGCTAATTTTGAGGATATAGAAATTAGCAAGCTAATTTAATTTGCATACTTTCACTCTCTGATGTCATATGGAATAATATTTTGGGGTAATTCAGCACTTAGGCAAAAAGTATTCACTGCTCAAAAGAAAGTGAGAATAATGTGTGGGGCTCCTACTCGCTCATCTTGTAGGCATTTCTTCAAAAGTTTAGGAATTCTTACAACAGCCTCACAGTACATTTACTCAGTAATGAAATTTGTTCTCAATAACATGGATCAGTTTAAAAACAACAGTGACATTCATGATTATAATACCAGAAGAAAGTAAGACTTACACTATCCTCTACTTAACCTATCTTTGGCACTCTTCGATAAATTACCACATGAAATATAGTGTCTGACAGACAGCATTAACAATTTTAAAAATAAACTGAAGTCATATGGCCTTGATAACTCATAGATGAATTTTTGAATGGGAATAAAAAAATCTTTAGGTATAATATGTGTCTTTTGTGCCATTTAAGGGTTTGGGGTAGGTAACAAAAATTTTAAGCTTATTTTTTTATTTTTTTTAAACCTTCATTCATGTGTGCATTTTTTGTGCGCTTGACACGTTCCACATCATAATGGTTAACGTGAGATTGATCAATGGAACACGTAACTAATTAACTAAGTGTAAATTATGGGGTCGTTCTTGACACATACGAGGGTTGGAACTTAAATAGTGGCAACTATTTATTCACAAACGATACAAAAGAGTTACATGTTTGTACCTGTTCCTGCCCTTCAAAGTAGTCACCAGCGTTGTGTAGAACCCGTTTCCAGCGATGTGGAAGGCGTAGTATACCGTTAGCAGAGCCTGTTGTGTTGATGGTGCGAATGGAGCGGTCTAAAGTTATGGTGATTCTCGTGTACGACTGTGATGGTGTTATCCAAACGCACAGCAGACTGTCAATGCACAGTATTACTGTTCATTTTTGGAGCATTACCTGCGACCAGCTTTACGAAAGAAGCTGCGACACTTTCTGCGCAACCCATCCATCATTTTGCACGACAATGCGCGGGCGCATACAGCGCAAGCTGTGGCTGCTCTGTTTGGTCTATGGGACTGGGAAGTACTGTACCATCCACCATACTCCCTGACTTAAGTCCTTGTGGCTTTGATTTGATTCCGAAGATGAAGGAACCACTTCGTGGCATTCGCTTCAGAACTGTTCCAGAGATTGATTTGCAGCATCAACAGCACAGGCTCTGCTAACGGTATACTACGCCTTCCACATCACTGGCAACGCTGGTGACTACTTTGAAGGCCAGTAAGAGGTGCAAACATGTAACTTTTTTGTATGGGTTGTGAATAAATAGTTGCCACTATTTAAGTTGCAACCTTCATACTTCCAAACAGTACTACAGTGGAGTTATTCTTTTCTTGGCTACCAAAGAACAAACTCAGGTAGAATCCATCGGAGAGTGAAGAATGTCTACGGGGTAGCACATCTGTTGAAGACAACCGTTGTGGGATGTTGCGCAAAGTTCTGTGCCGGTCGCGATTCGACACAAGATGCGAATCGATTTGGATTGCAGCTCCATCCATTACGGGCAACAACAAACAGTTGGTTAATGATGCAATTAGGGCGAACCGGTGAATAAACATTCGCGCGCTAGCAGAAGAGCTCGACATTAGCTTCAATAGTGTGCAACGCATTAGCTGGCAGGAGTTAGGCAGCCGTAAGATCTGCAGCCAGTCGACACTCTCGCCACTGAATGCTGTACAAACAACAATCCGGATGGTTGTTTTCCTGAAGTGCCTGATGCGTTTCTGTGTTGAAGGCAACGAAATCAGGTTCCATCACTGGGAACTGGAGTCGAAAGCATTGATGTTGCTATGGAGTCATTGTCCCCTTGTGGCAAGAAGTTCAAGAGCCAGCCATCTGCCAGAAAGGCGATGCTCGCCATCCTCACCATCTTGTTCGATTCTCGGGACCCATTATTTATTGATTTCGAGGAACCTGGTATCTCCATCTACATCTACACCTACATCCATACTCCGCAAGCCCACGCGACGGTGTGTGGCGGAGGGTACCTTGACCACCTCTATCGGTTCTCCCTTCTATTCCAGTCTCGTATTGTTCGTGGAAAGAAAGATTGTCGGCATGCCTCTGTGTGGGCTCTAATATCTCTGATTTTGTCCTCACGGTCTCTTCGCGAGATATACGTAGGAGGGAGCAATACACTGCTTTGACTCCTCGGTGAAGGTATGTTCTCGAAACTTCAACAAAAGCCCGTACCGAGCTACTGAGCGTCTCTCCTGCAGAGTCTTCCACTGGAGTTTATCTGTCATCTCCGTAACGCTTTCGCGATTACCAAATGATCCTGCAACGAAGCGCGCTGCTCTCCGTTGGACCTTCTCTATCTCTTCTATCAACCCTATCTGGTACGGATCCCACACTGCTGAACAGTATTCAAGCAGTGGGCGAACAAGTGTACTGTAACCTACTTCCTTTGTTTTCGGACTGCATTTCCTTAGGATTCTTCCAATGAATCTCAGTCTGGCATCTGCTTTACAGACGATCAGCTTTATATGATCATTCCATTTTAAATCACTCCTAATGCCTATTCCCAGATAATTTATGGAATTAACTGCTTCCAGTTGCTGACCTGTTCTATTGTAGGTAAATGATATTGGATCTTTCTTTGTATGTATTCGCAGCACATTACACTTGTCTACATTGAGATTCAGTTGCCATTCTCTGCACCATGCGTCAATTCGTTGCAGATCCTCCTGCATTTCAGTACAATTTTCCTTTGTTACAACCTCTCGATATAACACAGCATCATCCGCAAAAAGCCTCAGTGAACTTCCGATGTTATCCACAAGGTCGTTTGTGTATATTGTGAACAGCAACGGTCCTACGACACTCCCCTGCGGCACACCTGAAATCACTCATACTTCGGAATATTTCTCTCCATTGAGAATGACATGCTGCGTTCTGTTATCTAGGAACTCTTCAATCCAATCACACAATTGGTCTGATAGCCCATATGCTCTTACTTTGTTCATTAAACGACTGTGGGGAACTGTATCGAACACCTTGCGGAAGTCAAGAAACACGGCACCTACCTGGGAAACCGTGTCTGTGGCCCTCTGAGTCTCGTGGACGAATAGCGCGAGCTGGGTTTCACACGATCGTCTTTTTCAAAACCAATGCTGATTCCTACAGAGTAGATTTCTAGTCTCCATAAAAGTCATTATACTCGAACATAATACGTGTTCCAAAATTCTACAACTGATCGACATTAGAGATATAGGTCTACAGTTCTGCACATCTGTTCGACGTCCCTTCTTGAAGACGGGGATGGCCCGTGACCTTTTCCTATCTTTTGGAACGCTACGCTCTTCTAGAGACCTACAGTACACCGCTGCAAGAGGGATGAGGGGTGGGGGGGGGGGGGGAGGGGCAAGTTCCTTCACGTACTCTGTGTAAAATCGAACTGGTATCCCATCAGGTCCAGCGGCCTTTCCTCTTTTGAGCGATTTTAATTGTTTCTCTATCCCTCTGTCGTCTATTTCGATATCTACCATTTTGTCATCCGTGCGACAATCTAGAGAGGGAACTACAGTGCAGTCTTCCTCTGTGAAACAGCTTTGGAAAAAGACATGTAGTATTTCGGCCTTTAGTCTGTCATCCTCTCTTTCAGTGCCATTTTGGTCACAGAGTGTCTGGACATTTTGTTTTGATCCACCTACCGGTTTGACATAAGACCAAAATTTCTTAGGATTTTCTGCCAAGTCAGTACATAGAACTTTACTTTCGAATTCATTGAACGCCTCTCGCATAGCCCTCCTCACATTACATTTCGCTTCGCGTAATTTTTGTTTGTCTGCAAGGCTTTGGCTATGTTTATGTTTGCTGTGAAGTTCCCTTTGCTTCTGCAGCAGTTTTCTAACTCGGTTGTTGTACCAAGGTGGCTCTTTTCCATCACAGGGGAACGGTACTGCCTAAGGCCGTCGGCACACGGACCGTGCATCCGAACGTTGAGCGTTGAGCGTGCCGAGATTCTGACGTCATAGCGTGGAATAGCACGCTTGGGAGTCTTTCCGAACGCGCAGAGCAATATCTAGCACGTGAGATATTCTGAGCGTGCGTCTGAGCGTTGACCAATCAGATGGCACAACGCTACCTACGTCACATACACGCCATCTCCTTTCAGCACAGAGCTGTGAGGCACCATATTGGCATTCAGTTGAAGCCTACACGTATGTATGGCGTTTCTGAGCACCAGCAAATTGAAAATCACTCGTAAACCCGTTGTCAACTGTGTAGTTCGATGCAATAAAATAATGAGAAACATCATATTCGTGACAAAAGAATTATTGTAACTTGAGTATTATGAGAATATGCCATTTGAAGACAGCGACACAACGAGGATCCACCAAAAACACATTGTTCTTGGTACAATTTGTTGTAATTAAATTTCAGTTAGTAACATGGTTACGATTAAAGCTTTTAGCATGTGGTAACATGTTAGGATTGACTATAAACGATAGGTTGTCTTTTTAGCACAGTGAGTAGCGCTGCGGATTATCAACATAATGTGCTATGTGTTGTGATTCGCGTCTCGCCATGTCTGGACATTTTTTTCCTAACATTCACGCTTTTAATAGGTTCTGATGCTTTATTATTGTTGTTGTTGTTGTGGTCTTCAGTCCTGAGACTGGTTTGATGCAGCTCTCCATGCTACTCTATCCTGTGCAAGCTTTTTCATCTCCCAGTACCTACTGCAACCTACATCCTTCTGAATCTGCTTAGTGTATTCATCTCTTGGTCTCCCTCTACGATTTTTACCCTCCACGCTGCCCTCCAATACTAAATTGGTGATCCCTTGATGCCTCAGAAATGTCCTACCAACCGATCCCTTCTTCTAGTCAAGTTGTGCCACTAACTTCTCTTCTCCCCAATCCTATTCAATACTTCCTCATTAGTTACGTGATCTACCCATCTAATCTTCAGCATTCTTCTGTAGCACCACATTTCGAAAGCTTCTATTCTCTTCTTGTCCAAACTATTTACTGTCCATGTTTCACTTCCATACATGGCTACACTCCATACAAATACTTTCAGAAACGACTTCCTGACACTTAAATCTATACTCGATGTTAACAAATTTCTCTTCTTCAGAAACGCTTTCCTTGCCATTGCCAGTCTACATTTTATATCCACTCTTCTTCGACCATCATCAGTTATTTTGCTCCCCAAATAGCAAAACTCCTTTACTACTTTAAGTGTCTCATTTCCTAATCTAATTCCCTCAGCATCACCCGAGTTAATTCGACTACATTCCATTATCCTCGTTTTGCTTTTGTTGAGGTTCATCTTATATCCTCCCTTCAAGACACCATCCATTCCGTTCAACTGCTCTTCCAAGTCCTTTGCTGTCTCTGATACAATTACAATGTCATCGGTGAACCTCAAAGTTTTTACTTCTTCTCCATGAATTTTAATACCTACTCCGAATTTTTCTTTTGTTTCCTTTACTGCTTGCTCAATATACAGATTGAACAACATCGGGGAGAGGGTACAACCCTGTCTTACTCCCTTCCCAACCACCGCTTCCCTTTCATGTCCCTCGACTCTTATAACTGCCATCTGGTTTCTGTACAAATTGTAAATAGCCTTTCGCTCCCTGTATTTTACCCCTGCCACCTTCAGAATTTGAAAGAGAGTATTCCAGTCAACATTGTCAAAAGCTTTCTCTAAGTCTACAAATGCTAGAATCGTAGGTTTGCCTTTCCTTAATCTTTCTTCTAAGATAAGTCGTAAGGTTAGTATTGCCTCACGTGTTCCAGTGTTTCTACGGAATCCAAACTGATCTTCCCCGAGGTTGGCTTCTACTAGTTTTTCCATTCGTCTGTAAAGAATTCGTGTTAGTATTTTGCAGCTGTGACTTATTAAACTGATAGTTCGGTAATTTTCACATCTGTCAACACCTGCTTTCTTTGGGATTGGAATTATTATATTCTTCTTGAAGTCTGAGGGTATTTCGCCTCTTTCATACATCTTGCTCACCAGATGGTAGAGTTTTGTCAGGACTGGCTTTCCCAAGGCCGTCAGTAGTTCCAATGGAATGTTGTCTACTCCGGGGGCCTTGTTTCGACTCAGGTCTTTCAGTGCTCTGTCAAACTCTTCACACAGTATCATATCTCCCATTTCATTTTCATCTACATCCTCTTCCATTTCCATAATATTGTCCTCAAGTACATCGCCCTTGTATAGACCCTCTATATACTCCTTCCACCTTTCTGCTTTCCCTTCTTTGCTTAGAAGTGGGTTTCCATCTGAGCTCTTGATATTCGTACAAGTCGTTCTCTTATCTCCAAAGGTCTCTTTAATTTTCCTGTAGGCAGTATCTATCTTACCCCTAGTGAGATAGGCCTCTACATCCTTACATTTGTCCTCTAGCCATCCCTGCTTAGCCATTTTGCACTTCCTGTCGATCTCGTTTTTGAGACGTTTGTATTCCTTTTTGCCTGCTTCATTTACTGCATTTTTATATTTTCTCCTTTCATCAATTAAATTCAATATTTCTTCTGTTACCCAAGGATTTCTATTAGCCCTCGTCTTTTTACCTACTTGATCCTCTGCTGCCTTCACTACTTCATCCCTCAGAGCTACCCATTCTTCTTCTACTGTATTTCTTTCCCCCATTCCTGTCAATTGCTCCCTTATGCTCTCCCTGAAACTCTCTACAACCTCTGGTTCTTTCAGTTTATCCAGGTCTCATCTCCTTAAATTAGCACCATTTTGCAGTTTCTTCAGTTTCAGTCTGCAGTTCATAACCAGTAGATTGTGGTCAGAATCCACATTTGCCCCTGGAAATGTCTTACAATTTAAAACCTGGTTCCTAAATCTCTGTCTTACCATTATATAATCTATCTGATACCTTTTTGTATCTCCAGGATTCTTCCAGGTATACAACCTTCTTTTATGATTCTTGAACCAAGTGTTAGGTATGATTAAGTTATGCGCTGTGCAAAATTCTACAAGGCGGCTTCCTCTTTCATTTCTTCCCCCCAATCCATATTCACCTACTATGTTTCCTTCTCTCCCTTTTCCTACTGACGAATTCCAGTCACCCATGACTATTAAATTTTCGTCTCCCTTCACTACCTGAATAATTTCTTTTATCTCGTCATACATTTCATCAATATCTTAATCATCTGCAGAGCTAGTTGGCATATAAATTTGTAATACTGTAGTAGGCGTGGGCTTCGTGTCTATCTTGGCCACAATAATGCGTTCACTATGCTGTTTGTAGTAGCTTACCCGCATTCCTATTTTCCTATTCATTATTAAACCTACTCCTGCATTACCCCTATTTGATTTTGTGTTTATAACCCTGTAGTCACCTGACCAGAAGTCTTGTTCCTCCTGCCACCGAACTTCACTAATTCCCACTATATCTAACTTCAACTTATCCATTTCCCTTTTTAAATTTTCTAACCTATTTGCCCGATTAAGGGATCTGACATTCCACGCTCCGATCCGTAGAACGCCAGTTTTCTTTCTCCTGATAACGACATCCTCTTGAGTAGTCCCCTCCCGGAGATCCGAATGGGGGACTATTTTACCTCCGGAATATGTTACCCAAGAGGACGGCATCATCATTTAATCATACAGTATAGCTGCAAGCCCTCGGGAAAAATTACGGCTGTAGTTTCCCCTTGCTTTCAGCCGTTCGCAGTACCAGCACAGCAAGGCCGTTTTGGTTATTGTTACAAGGCCACATCAGTCAATCATCCAGACTGTTGCCCTTGCAACTACTGAAAAGGCTGCTGCCCCTCTTCAGGAACCACACGTTTGTCTGGCCTCTCAACAGATACCCCTCCGTTGTGGTTGCACCTACGGTACGGCTATCTGTATCGCTGAGGCACGCAAGCCTCCCCACCAACGGCAAGGTCCATGGTTCATGGGGGGGGCTTTATTATTAGTCTAATGTAATTACATACTACAATATTTGATGTTATGTAAATGTACGTTCACTTTCTTTTCGAGGAGTGAGTTTGTTCGGTTAGCGTAATCTGCAGGACAGCTTGCCCTACTTGTATAACGATATTTTGTCCCTTTTTCTTTTAAGTTTCGTAATTCACATGTTCTAAAGATTCTGCTACTGTGTAGGAACAGTGATCAAGTAAGAATGTGAGAATGATAAAATAATGTTTATGTTATGTGGAGAACTATTGCAAATTTGTGCCGCACTGTTTGCAATGGAACTTTTATAAGCCTCTGTCCTCATTGATTGGACATGGTACTTTCCTTTTCGTCTTAAAACATGTACATCGATATTCAAATTTTTATTTGTGTGTATTACGTATAGAACAACGTGACTAGGATGTAGGTAGTGGAGGAAATGTGCGTTTTAATAGAGATAATGTGGGAATTTTACGCACGCCCCGTTGAGTAAACAGTGTAGTTTACCAACTAGAAACATCCCATAACTGCCGCTGGAGTGCGTTGCGATCGCGTATACTACATTGGGGCCCACTTACCGTATGCACGAGTCGCATCGTTCCTGAGTTTTCAGCAGCACGTTGAACTCGGCTTGCTCAACGTTGACGTTCGACAGCACGGTCCGTGTGCTGACGGCTTAACGCTGGAGAAATTACGGCGTGGAGTTACGGCGAAACGTCCGGGAAAACTATTAGAGGAGGTGCTGGCGCTTCCTGCTAACGCACGTCCCCATGTGGCAAGTGTCGTAACGCAGAAGTTACGCCAGCTCAATTGAGAAGCACTCGAGCACCTACCCTATAGTCCCCATGCCTTGAAAACGGCCTCGAACGGTCGACGATTCCAGCTGGACGAGGGTGTGCAGCGGACAGTAACGGACTTCACGGAGAAGGACGAGGTGTTTTACGAAACGGGTCTCTTCAACCTGTTGCCTCAGTAGGGTGATTGCCTCAACTCTCACGGCAACTCCGCCTGACTGGCACACCAGTTCTGCCCTTTGAACGGAAACTTTTTGATCGCTCCTTATTCATGCTTTACCACGTTATATGCACACAAAGTCACTAGCTGCCTCTCAACCTCGTGGTGGGCAGGGTTCATAACGTTTTGGCTTATCAGTGTGTAAACTACACTACTGGCCATTAAATCTGTTACACCACGACGTGCTACAGACGTGAAATGCAACCGACAAGAAGAAGATGCTGTGATATGGAAATGATTAGCTTTTCAGAGCTTTCACATAAGGTTAGCGCCGGTGGCGACACCCACAACGTGCTGACATGAGGAAAGTTTCCAACCGATTTCTCATACACAAACAGCAGTTGACCGGCGTTGCCTGGTGAAACGTTGTTGTGATGCCTCGTGTAAGGAGGAGAAATGCGTACCATCACGTTTCCGACTATGATAAAGGTCGGACTGTAGCCTATTGCGATTGCGGTTTATCGTATCGCGACATTGCTGCTCGCGTTGGTCGAGATCCAATGACTGTTAGCAGAATATGGAATCGGTGAGTTCAGGAGGGTAATACGGAACGCCGTGCTGGATCCCAACGGCCTCGTACCACTAGCAGTCGAGATGACAGGCATCTTATCCGCATGGCTGTAACGGATCGTGCAGCCACGTCTCGATCCCTTAGTCAACAGATGGGGACTTTTGCAAGACAACAACCATCTGCACCAACAGTTCGACGACGTTTGCAGCAACATGGACTATCAGCTCGGAGACAACGGCTGCGGTTACCCCTGACACTGCAAGACAGACAGCAGCGCCTGCGATTGTGTACTCAACGACGAACCTGGGTGCACGAATGGCAAAACGTCAGTTTTTCGGATGAATCCGCGTTCTGTTTCCAGCATCATGACGGTCGCATCCGTGTTTGGCGACACCGCTGTGAACGCACATTGAAAGTGTGTATTCGTCTTGGCCATACTGGCGAATCACCCGGCGTGATGGTATGCGGTGCCATTGGTTACACGTCTCGGTCACCTCTTGTTCGCATTGACGGCACTTTGAACAGTGGACGTTACATTTCAGATGTCGTACGACCCGTGGCTCTACCCTTCATTCGATCCGTGCGAAACCCTACATTTCAGTCATCCAAGCTCCTTTTGAGTGAATGCCCAGGCGTATCAAGGCCGTTACTACGGCCAGAGGTGGTTGTTCTAGGTACTGATTTCTCAGGATCTATGCAGCCAAATTGTGAAAAAATGTAATCGCATTTCAGCTCTAGAAAAATATATTTGTCCAATGAATACCCGTTTATCATCTGCATTTTTTCTTGGTGTAGCAATTTTAATGGCCAGTAGTGTATTCACATTCTGGTAACGTAATTTGATTACATCTACATCTACGTGATTACTCTGCTATTCACAATAAAGTGCCTGGCAGAGAGTTCAATGAACCACCTTCAAGCTGTCTCTCTACCGTTCCACTCTCGAGCACCGCGCGGGAGAAACGAGCACTTAAATTTTTCTATGTGAGTCCTGATTTCTCTTATTTTATCGTGTTGATCATTTCTCCCTACGTAGGTGGGTGCCAACAGATTTTTTTCGAGATCGGAGGAGTAAACTGGTGATTGATAATTCATGAGAAGATCCCGTCGCAACGAAAAACGCCTTTGTTTTAAAGATTGCCACTCCAATTCACGTATCATGTCTGTGGCACTATCTACCCTATTTCGCGATAATACAAAACGAGTTGCCCTTCTTTGTACTTTTTCGATGTCATCCGTCAGCCCCACCTGATGCGGATCCCACACCGCACAGCAGTACTCCAGAATAGGGCGGACAAGCGTGGTGTAAGCAGTCTCTTTAGTAGACCTGTTGCGCCTTCTAAGTGTTCTGTCAATGAATTGCAGTCTTTGGTTTGCTCTACCCACAACATTATCTATTAGATCATTCGAATTTAGGTTAGTTGTAATTTAATACCTAAATATTTAGTTGAATTTACAGCCTTCAGATTTGTATGACTTATCGCGTAATCGAAATTTAACGGATTTCTTTTAGTGCTCATGTGAATAACTTCACACTTTTCTTTATTCAGGGTCATTTGCCACTTTTAGCACCATACAGATATGTTATCTAAATCATTTTGCAATTCGTTTTGGTCATCTAATGATTTTACAAGACGGTAACTACTCAGATTGTCTCCTATGTCGTTAATATACAGTAGATCAGCAACAATAAAGGGCCTATAACACTTCCTTGGGGAACGCCGGATATTACTTCTGCTTAACTCGATGACATTCCGTCTATTACTTCGAACTGTGACCATTCTGACAGGAACTCACGAATCCATTCGCACAACTGAGGCGATATTCCATGGGAACGCAGTTTGGTTAGAAGACGCCGCTTGTGAGGAAAGGTGTTGAAAGGCTTCTGGAAATCTAAAAATATGGAATCAATTTGACATCCCCTGTCGATAGCACTTACTACTTCATGAGTATAAAGAGCTAGTTGTGTTCCACAACAACGATATTTCCTGAATCCGTGCCGACTATGTGTCAATAAGTCGTTTTCTTCAAGGTAATTCATAATGTGCGAACACGGTATATGTTCCAAAATCCTACTGCAAATCGACGTTAGTGATATGGGCATGTAATTCAGCGGATTACTCCTATTTCCGTTTTTGGGTGTTGGTTTGACTTAAGCAGTTTTCCAGTCCTTAGATATGGATCTTTCTGTGAACGGGCTGGTGTATACAATTGGTAAATATGGAGCTATATTGTATCAGCATACTCTGAAAGGAACCTCAATGGCATACACAGTGGTATTATGGTATCATGAAATTCTGAATATTAGTTCTGGACAGATGCTCAGTAGACCTACTTAATTTCAGGAAGCGAAATTATGTCCACTGCAGTTAGATAGATACAAAAGTACAAAAAAGTGACACTATGTATGTTTTTTTTACCAATTAACGTGTGCACTGCACGGCTTGTTATAAGGAAAATTTTATAATTTTGTAAATAGCTTTAATAAAAATGATGTACAGTATTACTGAAAATTATCTGTCCTGTAAGATATACAAGAACTAGAGCTGGTTCGAGAAAATTTTAAACACAAGTAACATTTCGTTTGCCCTCCTCCCCCTCTCCCCCTCTCCCCCCCCCCTCCTCCTCCTCACGCATAAGTTTTTCTTATGTGGCCTTATGGTAAAGTTCTTAAAAATAGATCTGTTCCGTTGATCATAGAAGTGGGTTATTTTTTCTCTCAAATTAAGTTTTCCATGAATGCAACAGTAATAAATTCATGAATTTCATTCCAGTGCTAAATACTAAAAGGAAGAGTAGCTCGTTATCATTTAATTCCTGAGATCTTTAAAAGCTTTTAGTGAGAGCAAAAAGAGGTAGACCAATTGTACCGTTCTAGCTTCAATAAAATTGTGCTATCAAACTTAATAAAAGGATAAAATTTTTAGGAATTTCTATTTTATTAATTTAAATTTTCAATTCTTCAGTTTATGAACTATTAGGCTTTCCAGTGGAGAAGCTCAAATAGAAAAAAGTGGTCCAACTAAAACATTCATATTTCTTTACGTACTACACGAATATGTAATAAAAATGGGAGTTCCTATTTAGAAAAACGCAGTTGATGTCCGTTTGACCTATGGCAGTGCCATCTAGCGGCTAACCATAGCGCCATCTGGTTTCCACCTTCAAGCTAGACAAGTTTCGTTCTTTGTAGTTTTTTCGTTTTACGCTTATTTCGTGAGATATTTGGCCCGGTCACGATCAATGGACTACCGTGTATTCTCCATTTTATTCCATAGGACTCCGCAGCTCGTGGTCTTGGCGTAGCGTTCTCACTTCCTGCAAACGGGGTCCCGGGTTCGATTCCCGGCAGGGTGAGGAATTTTCTCTGACTGGGTGTTGTGTGTCCTTCATCATCATTTCATCATCATTGACTCGCAAGTCGCCTAAGTGGCGTCAACTAAAAAGGACTTGCAATACGGCGGCCGAACTTCCCCGCATGGGGCCTCCCGGCCAACAATGCCATACGATCATTTCATTTCATTTCAAAACGAGAATACAAGATCTCAAATGTGGTGTCATATTGCTCTGTAGAGTAGCTAAGGTCTAGGTCAGGTTGAAAGGTGACAGTTCGGTGGGGAGTAGGGCAAGTGGAATCGAAATGACAATGAAATGAACACCCTTAGCTACTTACAGGCGTTGACATACGTCAACGGGGACAGATGAAAATGTGTGCCCCGACCGGGACTCGAACCCGGGATCTCCTGCTCACATGGCAGACGCTCTGTCCCTCTGAGCCACCGAGGACACAGAGGATAGCGCGACTGCAGGGATTTATCTCTGGCACGCCTCCCGCGAAACCCACATTCTCAGCGTATTGTACCGCACTACATTCGCAGTGCCCCCGCCCATTATACTCATTACTCGCGGCGCGTTGCCGAGTCCCGTAAGAGTTCGGACACTGTTTGTGCATTTGCATAGAAGAAGAAGCTAAGGGTGTTCATTTCATTGTAATTTCATTCTAACAACCTGCATGGTCAGCGATGGTATCTGTTCTTTCGGACATGTCCGAAAGGACAGATACCATCTTAGTATATATACAGTTAAGGCTCACCGGCCACTTGACCATCTTCTTCTTCTGTGCGAATGCACAAACAGTGCCCGAACTCTTACGGGAATCGGCAACGCGCCGCGAGTAATGAGTATAATGGGCGGGGGCACTGCGAATGTAGTGCGGTACAATACGCTGAGAATGTGGGTTTCGCGGGAGGCGTGCCAGAGATAAATCCCTGCAGTCGCGCTATCCTCTGTGTCCTCGGTGGCTCAGAGGGACAGAGCGTCTGCCATGCGAGCAGGAGATCCCGGGTTCGAGTCCCGGTCGGGGCACACATTTTCATCTGTCCCCGTTGACGTATGTCAACACCTGTAAGCAGCTAAGGATGTTCATTTCACTGTAATTTCATTCTAACGGGCTGCTTGGACATGTCCGAAAGAACAGATACCATCTTAGTAAATACGAGTGGAATCGAACACTTCAGTTAAATGGCGGGCTGCCGCGCGACGCACCTGGAAGGCGGGCGTGGGGCCGAGGCCGGGGGCGAGCGCGGCGGCGGCGGGGGCGGCGGCGCCGTCGTTGCCGTTGTCGCGGTCTGCGGCGGCGGCGGCGGCGGCGTCGTCGTCCTCCAGGCTGGAGTAGCTGGCCGTGGTGGCGTCCGAGTCGCCCTCGGAGTGGCTGCAGCCGGAAGCGCGGCCCTCCTCCTCCGAGTGGACGCTGCTGCTGGAGCTGCTGGAGCTGCAGCCGCCCCCGGTCAGCGCCGCCCCCGAGCTCACGTGGTTCCCGTTGTCGTCGTCCTCGCCTTCGCCGCTGTTCCCGTTGCTGCTGTCCAAGCTCGCGGCTTCCACTGCGGACACGTGCCGCAAATTATTAATTATAAATTAGAATTCTATGGTGTCACGGGCAGTGCTGCAAAATGGTTCGAGTCATACCTCGCTAACAGGAAACAAAGGGTGTCAGTGCAAGGGACTAGTGAATTAAGTCATCAGTCATCATCAGAATGGGAAGAAATTACATGTGGTCTCCCTCAAGGATCCATCTTAGAGCCATTGCTTTTTCTTGTGTACATTAAAACTCAAGAAACTGCAAAAACGTGGGAATTTAAGGAGATGGGACTTGAATAACCTGACTAAACCAGAGGTTGTACAGAGTTTCAGGGAGAGCATAAGGGAACAATTGACAGGAATGGGGGAAACAAAAACGGTAGAAGAAGAATGGCTAGCTCTGAGGGATGAAGTAGTGAAGGCAGCAGAGGATCAAGTAGGTAAAAAGACGAGGGCTAGTAGAAATCCTTGGGTAACAGAAAAATATTGAATTTAATTGATGAAAGGAGAGAATATAAAAATGCAGTAAATGAAACAGGCAAAAAGGAATACAAACGTCTCAAAAATGAGATCGCCAGGAAGTGCAAAATGGCTAAGCAGGGATGGCTAGAGGACAAATGTAAGGATGTAGAGGCTTATCTCACTAGGGGCAAGATAGATACTGCCTACAGGAAAATTAAAGAGAACTTTGGAGAAAAGAGAACCACTTGCATGAATATCAAGAGCTCAGATGGAAACCCAGTTATAAGCAAAGAAGGGAAAGCAGAAAGGTGGAAGGAGTATATAGAGGGTCTATACAAGGGCGATGTACTTCAGGACAATGTTATGGAAATAGAAGAGGAGGTAGATGAAGATGAAATGGGAGATATGATACTGCGTGAAGACTTTGACAGAGCACTGAAATACCTGAGTCGAAACAAGGCCTTGGGAGTAGACAACATTCCATTAGAACTACTGACAGCCTGGGGAGACCCAGCCATGACAAAACTCTACCATCTGGTGAGCAAAATGTATGAGACAGGCGAAATACCCACAGACTTCAAGAAGAATATAATAATTCCAAACCCAAAGAAAGCAGATGTTGACAGATGTGAAAATTACCGAACTATCAGTTAATAAGTCACAGCTGCAAAATACTAACGCGAATTCTTTACAGACGAATGGAAAACCTGGTAGAAGCCGACCTCGGGGAAGATCAGTTTGGATTCCGTAGAAATGTTGGAACACGTGAGGCAATACTGACCTTACGACTTATCTTAGAAGAAAGATTAAGGAAAGGCAAACCTACGTTTCTAGCATTTGCAGACTTATAGAAAGCTTTTGACAATGTTGACTGGAATACTCTCTTTCAAATTCTAAAGGTGGCAGGGGTGAAATACATGGAGCGAAAGGCTATTTACAATTTGTACAGAAACCAGATGGCAGTTATAAGAGTCGAGGGGCATGAAAGGGAAGCAGCGGTTGGGAAGGGAGTGAGACAGGGTTGTAGCCTGTCCCCGGTGTTATTCAATCTGTATATTGAGCAAGCAGTAAAGGAAACAAATAAAAAATCTGGTGTAGGTATTGAAATCCATGGAGAAGAAATAAAAACTTTGAGGTTTGCCGATTACATTGTAATTCTGATAGAGACAGCAAAGGACTTGGAAGAGCAGTTGAACGGAATGGACAGTGTCTTGAAAGACGGATATAAGATGAACATCAACAAATGCAAAACGAGGATAATGGAATGTAGTCGAATTAAGTCTCATGATGCTGAGGGAATTAGATTAGGAAATGAGACACTTAAAGTAGTAACGGAGTTTTGCTATTTGGGGAGCAAAATAACTGATGATGGTCGAAGTAGAGAAGATATAAATCGTAGACTGGCAATGGCAAGGAAAGCGTTTCTGAAGAAGAGAAATTTGTTAACATCGAGTATAGATTTACGTGTCAGGAAGTCGTTTCTGAAAGTATTTGTATGGAGTGTAGCCATTTATGGAAGTGAAACATGGACGATAACTAGTTTGGACAAGAAGAGAATAGAAGCTTTCGAAATGTGGCGCTACAGAAAAATGCTGAAGATTAGATGGGTAGTTCACATAACTAATGAGGAGGTATTGAATAGAATTGGGGAGAAGAGGAGTATGTGGCACAACTTGACAAGAAGAAGGGACCGGTTGGTAGTACATGTGCTGAGGCATCAGGGGATCACAAATTTAGCATTGGAGGGCAGCGTGGAGGGTAAAAATCGTAGAGGGAGACCAAGAGATGAATACACTAAGCAGATTCAGAAGGATGTAGGTTGCAGTAGGTACTGGGAGATGAAGAAGCTTGCACAGGATAGAGTAGCATGGAGAGCTGCATCAAACCAGTCTCTGGACTGAAGACCACAACAACAAACAACATTAATGATCTCTCATCAGTTACACTGCCAGAAGCAGAGTTTGCAGATGACACAAGTATTGCAATAAATAGTATGTCGAGTGTAGTTCTAGAAAGATCTGCTAATGATATTTTCATGAATATTAATAAATGGTTTAAAGCCAACTCACTCACATTAAACTTCGAAAAGACTCACTATATGCAATTCAGAACATGTAAGAGGTTTCCACCCAGCATATGCATAAAGTATGAAAAAGAGCAGATAGAAGAGGTTGACAGTCTTAAATTCCTGGGATTACAACATGATAATAAATTCAGTTGGGCGGAGCACACCACAGAACTGCAGAAACGCCTTAACAAATCCGTATTTGCAATTCGAGTGTTAGCAGACATACGCGACATAAAAATGAAAAAGCTTTGCCTACTTTCATTCCATAATGTCATATGGTATAATATTTTGGGGTAGCTCTTCAAGTCAAACAAAAGTTTTCAGAGTCCAAAAGTTGTAATACGTATTATTTGTGGAGTAAATTCACGGACGTCCTGTAGAAACCTCTTCAAAGAACTGTGTATACTAACTACTGCCTCTCAGAATATTTACTCCTTAATGAAATTTGTCCGAAATAATATATCTCTTTTTCCAACAAACAGCTCAGTTCATACATACAATACCAGGAACAAAAATGATCAGCACAAGAACTTAAAAGCACTTACTTTAGTTCAAAAAGCGGTCCACTATCAGGAACACTCATCTTCAATAATTTGCCAGCAAACATAAAAAATTTAGTTACAAATAAAGATCAGTTTAAAAGGAGCCTGAGAGACTTACTAGTGGCCAACTCCTTCTACTCCACTGACGAATTTTTTAAATGGAAACAAATGATGTATTGTATATACTTATACTATTAGTATTGTTATTTCAGCTTAAAAAAAACTGACATGTTCCACATCCACTAGGATCTCCTCCGCACGGATCTATGGAACGAAAAACTAATCTAATCTAATCCAACCTAATCACATTCCTATATTCTGGGTAACAAACAGTCACACGGTACATTTAGCCGGTAGACTCCACTGGCTAGGTAATGCGCCCTAGTCAGAAAGGGTTGTCTGCCTCCAGCACAACGGATCCTTTCTCATATTCTGGGTGAACAAACAGCCGTGTGGCATGTTTAGCTGCATTGACCCCATATGGGTAGGCACAGGATTTTCTTCCTCCATGCACAATGGACCCTTTCCTTCTATTCTGCGCAAACAAACAGCCATGTGACATATTTAGCTGGACTGACTCTGTGTGGGTAAATTCAGGACCTAAACATAAAGAGTTCTCTTCCTCCATGCACAGTGGAGCCTTTCCTCATATTCTGGTTGAACAAACAGCTACACTGAAGACCCAAAGAAACTGGTATAGCCATGCGTATTCATATACAGAGGTATGTAAACAGGCAGAATACGGCACTGTGGTCGGCAACGCCTATATAAGCCAACAAGTGTCTGGCGCAGTTTTTAGATCGGTTACTGCTGCTACAATGGCAGGTTATCAAGATTTAAGTGAGTTTGAATGTGTTGTTATAGTCGGCACATGAACGAAGGGACACAGCATTTCCGAGGTAGCGATGAAGTAGGGATTTCCTGTACGACCATTTCACGAATGTACCGTGAATATCACGGATACGGTAAAATATTAAACCTCCGACATCGCTGCCGCCGGAAAAACATCCTGCAGGAATAGAACCAACGACGACTGAAGAGAATCGTTCAACGTGACGAAAATGCAGCCCTTACGCAAACTGCGGCAGATTTCAAAGCTGGCCCATCAACAAATGTCAGTGTGCGAACCATTCAACGAAACATCATCGATATTGGCTTTCGGAGCCAAAGGCCCTCTCGTGTACTCTCGATAACTGTACGACACAAAGCTTTATGCCTCGCGTGGGCCCGTTAACACTGACATTGGACCGTTGATGACTGGAAACATGTTGTCTAGTCGGACGAGTCTCGTTTCAAATTGTATAGAGCGGATGCTCATGTAAGGGTATGCAGACAACCTCATGAATCCATGGACCCTGCATATCAGCAGGGGTCTCTTCAAGCTGGTGGAGGCTCTGTAATGGTGTGGGGCGTGTGCAGATGGAGTGATATAGGACCCCAGATATGTCTAGATATGAGTCTGACAGGTGACACATACGTAAGGGACCTGTTTGATCACCTGCATCCATTCATTTTTCAGTTCAATAAACTTTACTAACAGCCGTATATTTTAGATTATTTTATTTTATTTCGAACGCAACCGGTTTTCGCAATTCATTTTGCCATCTTAAGGCCTCATACGCTTTTTTCGAATAACGAGCTTATCATATAGTGCCTTAAAACTGGATACCGTGAATCCCATTCGTTGTGCAGTCGAAATAAAATAACCTAAAGTATACGGCTGTTGGTAGAGTTTATTGAATTGTAAAGTACGTACGAGCTGATGTCCCCTGGCCGTAATGGACCGACAGAGGCAGCATCCATTCATGTCCATTCTGCGTTCCGATGGACTTGGGCACTTCCAGCAAGACAATGCGACATCCCACACGTCAGGAATTGCTACAGAGTCGCTCCAGGAACACCCTTCTGAGTTTAAACACTTCCGTTGACCCCCAAACTCACCAGATATGAACATTATTGAGCATATCTGTAATGCCTTGCAACGCGCTGTTCAGAAGAGACCTCCATCCCCTCGTACTCTTACGGATTTACGGACAGCCATGCAGGATTCATGGTATCAGTCCCCTCTAGCACTACTTCAGACATTAGTCGAGTCCATGCCACGTCGTATTGTGGCACTTCTGCGTGCTCGCGGGGTCCCTACGCGATATTAGGCAGGTGTACAAGTTTCTTTGGCTCTTCAGCGTATGTGGCATATTTAGCTGGTAGACCCCGCAGGCTCTATAAAGCCACCTAGTTAGAAAGAGTGGTCTTCCTCCACACGCAATTAACCCCCTCCTCATGGTGTGTGAGTGTCTTGTCTTACATCTCTCTGGTCAGTGCATGCATACTGCAGTGTCGATTTCTGTTGCAGGGTAAAGCTGGGAGACGCGCCACATGCGGTATAGACTGCGCAGCCCTCGTAGCCGACAGAGTGTGCGCGTATTAGGACTGCAGTTGCTCAGTGGATGCTGGCCCATAACAAAAGTGTTTACGTTTCGATCGAGGAGGCTTTACATAAGCTGAGGTAAGTTTATAAATACCCCTTCAAAACTTTTTCAGCATCATGATTAGTTTCTTATTGTGTGCTAAATAGTAAACATTTTCCAAATGTATGAGTAGTTGTATTAACAGTATGTTCTGTTGGGCGTGCTTTGATTCTAGCGCGGCCATCTTGGCTATCAGTGTCATGAATTCAAAAGGTGCAGCGTCTCTGTCCTACAGCACCGCTGCCGCACATTTTTTCGTTAGACATACTTGCTGCACAAGACAAACAACAGTTTTAAATAAGCGGAAACATTTCTTTGTGTATTTTAGTTCAAATGGCACAGCATGCACAACATTTCAGATCCCAACGAGTCATATGACGACAAAAAAGAGTAAAAAATGGTCTTCTTAGATATGTGTTAGACATGCAAAGAATTATACCTGAAAACTACAAAAACAAAAAGGAAAGATTGTTATGTGGCGCAACTTGTATGCTTTTGTTACACAAAGATTGCACAATTTTTCATATGTTTTGTGTCAGTTGTGGCCGAGAAAATAAAAAGAAAACGAAACGATCTAAATTTGCAAACCTTACTTTTCTTTTTGATTTAATATTCCACTAGGAATTATTGAGTAGGCTACCCTAACTAAAGATAAATGGATGATATGTCATAGTTTTAATGTTTTCAATAAGTAAACTAGTTATCTAAACCAATGAGCTACTTATATACGAGGGCTATTCGGAAAGCAAGGAACGATCGGTCGCGAAATAGGAACCACAGTGAAAATCCGATGAAGTTTTGCACAGGTGTGTTTGACAGTGTCTCTAGTAAGCCTGTAGATCTCGTTAGGTCGTCCTTTTTAGTTCTGAGCACACAGGGAGCACATGAAGATACCTAGAACAATAGTGTCTCCCGTTAAGTACGAGGGCCTGGTGAGAAATTTCCCCTGAAGCCATGCAGCCAACATTACATAACTGTCGTGCGTTTTCTTCTTCGTGACAACTCTCAGCCACAGCCTGCAGGACCAATGAAGATGCTCCTGCATAGTTTTCAATTGGTAATGTTTGATTACCCACAATACAGCCCGTAATTTTCTCATTCTGAGATTCATCTCTGCTCACATGAACCGCTGGCTATGAAGACAACATTTTGGCACAGACAACGAGCTGCAGGCCAGCGTAGAGAATTGGAGAAAAGCACTGGCGGCTGCCTTGTATAACCAGGGTATTAGCTACGATGCTACGACAAACGTCTAAGTCGGATCGGTGACTATGGACTTAAGCAGCTCGAAGTTGTAGCTAACTGTTGCAAATAAAACAGTTTTGATTTTCACTGTGGTTTCCATTTCGCGACCTATCCTTCCTTACTTTCCGAATAGCAGTCGTATCTAAGGTGGCAATGATTGAACTATATGAAATAAAATCGTCATAACTTCTGAACAGTTTGCGTGAGGACGTCAAAACTGCATGGCTGGCGCGGGGCATGATGGGAATTAGTATGCACCTGGGCACGCGACTTATTGTTCTCGGCGATTTTCATTTGGATCGGTTCGTCAATAAGCAAAATTGGCGCATTTCGGGGACTGAGAATCCGCATTTCGCGATCGAGAAGTCTCTTCACCCTCAACGGGTGACTGTGTGGTGTGCTGTGTCCGGTCACGGAATAATTGGTGTGACACTCCTTAACTGCACCATGACTACGAAACAGTACGTGAAGGTTTTGAAAGATGATTTCATCCCCATTATCCAAAATGACCCTGATTTCAACAAGCTGTATTGTGGTTCATGAAGACAGAGCTCGATACCATCAAAGCAGGAGAGTGTTTGATGTTCTGGAGGAGCCCTTTGGGGACCACGTTCTAGCTCTGGTGTCTTGGAGTGGGTCTCGATGTTCTCCGAATATGAACACATGCGATTCCTTTTTGTGGGGCTATATTAAAGATAAGGTGTACAGCAATAACCCCAAAACCATTGATGATCTGAAAGCAGTCATTCAGGAGGTCATAGACAGCATCGATGTGATGAACTTCAGTAGTCATGCTGTATTTTTCTACTCATCTGCGCCGCATCATCACCAAGGATGGCAGGCATATCGAACATGCCATAAAGTAAATACGAATATCTGTAGTGACGTTTTAGGCAACGGCCTTGTCGCAGTGGATAAACCGGTTCCCGTGAGATCACCGAAGTTAAGCGCTGTCGGGCGTGGTCGGCACTTGGATGGGTGACCATGCAGGCCCCCATGCGCTGTTGCTATTTTTCGGGGTGCACTCAGCCTCGTGATGCCAATTGAGGAGCTACTCGACCGAATAGTAGCGGCTTCGGTCAAGAATACCATCATAACGACCGGGAGAGTGGTGTGCTGACCCCACGCCCTCCTATCCACATCCTCCCCTGAGGATGACACGGCGGTCGGATGGTCCCGGTAGGCCACTCGTGGCCTGAAGACGGAGTGTTTTTTTTTTTTTTTTGTAGTGACGTTTACGTGTTGAACAAAGTGTGTGCACGCCGTATAGTTTGTACCTAATTTAGGTTTTTTTCATATAGGTCAATAATTGTCACCCTGTATATAAATATACTGAAGGGCAATAGAAACTGATACACCTGCCTAATATCGTGTAGGCCCCCAGCGAGCACGCAGGAGTGGCACAACATAACATGGCACGGACTCGACTAATCTCTGAAGTAGTGCTGGAGGGAACTGACACCATGAATCCTGCAGGGCTGTCCGTAAATACGACGGGGTGGACATGTTTTCTGAACAGCACGTTGCAAGACATCTCACATATGCTCAGTAATGTTCATGTCTGAGGAGTTTGGTGGCCCGTGGAAGTGTTTAAACTCATAAGAGTGTTACTGGAGTCGCTCCGTTGCAATTCCGGACGTCTGGAGTGTCCCATTGTCCTGCTGGAATTTTGGAAGTCTGTCGGAATACACAATGGACATTAATGGATGCAGGTGATCAGACAGGATGCTTACGTACGTTTCACCTGTCAGAGTCGTATCTAGACGTGTCAGGAGTCCCATATCACTCCAACTGCACACGCCCCACACCATTACAGAGCCTCCACCAGCTTGAACAGTCCCCTGCTGACATGCAGGGTCCATGGATTCATGAGGCTGTCATCATACGCGTACACGTCCATCCGCTCGATACAATATGAAACGAGACTCGTCCGATAAGACAACATGTTTCCAGTCACCAACAGTCCAATGTCGGTATCGACGGGCCCACGCGAGGCGTAAAGCTTTGTGTCGTGCAGTCATCAAAGGTAGACGAGTGGGCTTTCGGCTCCGAATGCCCATATCGATGATGTTTCGTTGAATGGTTTGCACGCTGCCACTTGTTGGTGGCCCAGCTTTGAATTCTGCGGCAATTTGCGGATGGGTTGAACTTCCGTCACGTTGAACGACTCTCTTCAGTCGTCGTTTGTCCCGTTCTTGCAGGATCTTTTTCCAGCCGCAACGATGTCGCAGATTTGATGTTTTACCGGATTCCCGATATTCACGGTACGCTCGTGAAGTGGTCGTACAGAAAAATCCCTACTTCATCGCTACCTCGGAGATGCTGTGTCGCATCGCTCGTGCGCCAACTATAACACCGCGTTCAAACTCAGTTAAATCTTGAAAACCTGTCGTCGTAGCAGCAGAAACCAATCTAACAACTGCGCCAGACACTTGTTGTTTTATACAGGCGTTGCCGACCGCAGCGCCGTATTCTGCCTGTTTACATATTTCTTTTTGTATACACATGCCTATACCAGTTTCTTTGTCGCTTTAGTGTAATATATCAGTAAGAAACTACTGTTAATATTTCATCGTTTTTTCTTAATCCCACAACATATCTACACTCCTGGAAATTGAAATAAGAACACCGTGCATTCATTGTCCCAGGAAGGGGAAACTTTATTGACACATTCCTGGGGTCAGATACATCACATGATCACACTGACAGAACCACAGGCACATACACACAGGCAACAGAGCATGCACAATGTCGGCACTAGTACAGTGTATATCCACCTTTCGCAGCAATGCAGGCTGCTATTCTCCCATGGAGACGATCGTAGAGATGCTGGATGTAGTCCTGTGGAGCGGCTCGCCATGCCATTTCCACCTGGCGCCTCAGTTGGACCAGCGTTCGTGCTGGACGTGCAGACCGCGTGAGACGACGCTTCATCCAGTCCCAAACATGCTCAATGGGGGACAGATCCGGAGATCTTGCTGGCCAGGGTAGTTGACTTACACCTTCTAGAGCACGTTGGGTGGCACGGGATACATGCGGACGTGCATTGTCCTGTTGGAACAGCAAGTTCCCTTGCCGGTCTAGGAATGGTAGAACGGTGGGTTCGATGACGGTTTGGATGTACCGTGCACTATTCAGTGTCCCCTCGACGATCACCGGTGGTGTACGGCCAGTGTAGGAGATCGCTCCCCACACCATGATGCCGGGTGTTGGCCCTGTGTGCCTCGGTCGTATGCAGTCCTGATTGTGGCGCTCACCTGCACGGCGCCAAACACGCATACGACCATCATTGGCACCAAGGCAGAAGCGACTCTCATCGCTGAAGACGACACGTCTCCATTCGTCCCTCCATTCACGCCTGTCGCGACACCACTGGGGCGGGCTGCACGATGTTGGGGCGTGAGCGGAAGACGGCCTAACGGTGTGCGGGACCGTAGCCCAGCTTCATGGAGACGGTTGCGAATGGTCCTCGCCGATACCCCAGGAGCAACAGTGTCCCTAATTTGCTGGGAAGTGGCGGTGCGGTCCCCTACGGCACTGCGTAGGATCCTACGGTCTTGGCGTGCATCCGTGCGTCGCTGCGGTCCGGTCCCAGGTCGACGGGCACGTGCACGTTCCGCCGACCACTGGCGACAACATCGATGTAGTGTGGAGAAGTGTGGAGACCTCACGCCCCACGTGTTGAGCAATTCGGCGGTACGTCCACCCGGCCTCCCGCATGCCCACTATACGCCCTCGCTCAAAGTCCGTCAACTGCACATACGGTTCACGTCCACGCTGTCGCGGCATGCTACCAGTGTTAAAGACTGCGATGGAGCTCCGTATGCCACGGCAAACTGGCTGACACTGACGGCGGCGGTGCACAAATGCTGCGCAGCTAGCGCCATTCGACGGCCAACACCGCGGTTCCTGGTGTGTCCGCTGTGCCGTGCGTGTGATCATTGCTTGTACAGCCCTCTCGCAGTGTCCGGAGCAAGTATGGTGGGTCTGACACACCGGTGTCAATGTGTTCTTTTTTCCATTTCCAGGAGTGTATAAACGAAAATGTATACATAAGTGTGTATATACAGGTTTTGACTCAAAAAAGCGGGATAGTTTTTCGGTTTTTAGCATGCAGCGTATCACCCATAGTACAGCTGGCATCATGTGAGTACCTTTTATTTTTTCCGTTACGAAACTAGCTACTGACAAAAATATTGTACTCCTATCGATAACTCAAATCACTTTCAGTTCACGTTTACTGGCACCGTAGACTGTAATAATGCATCAGAGGCTAGACTGACGTCTGGGTTCGTGATGGCAGGGGAAGGGAGACAATGTTAGCAAGCTTGTGAATCCCCGCAACTCATGTGTCGGCGCACTGCTCCTGCCAGTTGAATCCAGTGTTGCTGGATAGAGATAGGTTTCCCGCGGCATGAAATAGACCCAGCAAAAAAAGTTTTGCATCACATCAGTTAGAGAGTTCTGGAACCTGTACAGGAAATTGGAGTAGAGGTAAACATAAACATCATTTCCGTCCTTTTTATTGCTCATGAAAACCACACATTGCATGTTGTACCACCATACAGCGAAACCTCCAGACGTGGTGATCCAGATTGCTGTACACAGCGGTACCTCTAATACCCAGTAGCACGTCCTCTTGCATTGATGCAGCCCTGTATTCGTCGTGAACACGAGTTCATCAAGGCACTGTTGGTCCAGATTGTCCCACTCCTCAACGGCGATTCGGCGTAGATCCCTCAGAGTGGTTGGTGGGTCACGTCGTCCATAAACAGACCTTTTCAATCTATCCAAGGCATCTTCGATAGGGTTCAAGTCTGGAGAACATGCTGGCCACTCTAGTCGAGCGATGTCGTTATCCTGAAGGAAGTCATTCACAAGACGTGCACGATGGGGAGGGGGAGGGGGAGGGGGGCATTGTCGTCTATGAAGACGAATGCCTCGCCAATATGCTGCCGATATTGTTGTATTATTGGTTGGAGAAAGGCATTCAGGTATCATACAGCCGTTATGGCGCCTTCCATGAACACCAGCGGCGTACGTCGGCCCCACATAATGCCACCCCAAAACAGCACGAAACCTCCACCTTGCTGCACTCGCTGGACAGTGTGTCTAAGGAGTTCAGTCTGACCGGGTTGCCTCCAAACATGTTTCTGACGATTGTCTGGTTGAATGCATATGCGCCTCATCGGTGAAGAGACCGTGATGCCAATCCTGAGCAGTCCATTCGGCATGTTGTTGGGCCCATCTGTACTACGCTGCATGGTGACGTGGTTGCAAAGACGGGCCTCGCCATGGACGTCGGGAGTGAAGTTGCCTGTGGCTGCACGAAACGCATTATTCAACATGGTGGCGTTGCTGTCAGGGTCCCTCCGAGCCACAATCCGTAGGTAGCGGTCATCCACTGCAGTCGTAGCCCTTGGGCAGCCTGAGCGAGGCATGTCATCGAGTTCCTGTCTCTCTGTATCTCCTACATGTCCGAACAACATCGCTTTGGTTCACTCCGAGACGCCTGGACATTTCCCTTGTTGAGAGCCGTTTCTGGTACAAAGTAACAATGCGAACGCTATCGAACCGCGCTATTGGCCATCTAAGCATGGTTGAACTACAGACAACATGAGCCGTGTACCTGCTTCCTGGCAGGAAGACTGGAACTGATCGGTTGTCGGACCCCTTCGGTCTAATAGGCGCTGCTCATCCATGGTTGTTTGCATCTTAGGGTCGGTTTAGCGACACCTCTGAACAATCAAAGGGACTGTGTGATACAATATCCACAGTGAACGTCCCTCTTCAGGAGTTCTTTGAACCGGGGTGATACAAAACTTTTTTTGATGTGTGTATGTGACCATTTTTGAGACTGGCGGGAATTTTAAATCAAACACTGCACGTTTTTGTATTAATCTGCAGTATAAACGCACCTGAATTTTGGAGGCAATTTTTGGAAGAAATAAGTGCGTCTTATAGTCGGTAAAATACGGTGGACACACGTAGTAAGAACTACGGTCAGTTAAGAACGCACGACGGAAGAGAGCTGTGTAAACAACTGGCAAGAATATGGGGGATACAAGTTCGGAGTGTTGTAAAGGGATAAACTTGATGTTGGAATGGGCAGTACACAGTATGCTTCGTGAAATCAGTTAATCGACGATGTTCGTGAAAGTCTGAATGGCGAGACGATACGATATGAAGATATCCAGGACGGCATTAACCAAATCGAAAAAAATATTCTCTAATATCATTTATTTTCTTTTCTGTATACTTCTTCTTTGTTATACCATTCAGCATGACGTCGCTTCCCATTAACGCCAGATATCTGGTGTTGCTTTGTATTTGCCAAAGCGAAAGATGCAGCTGAAAAAAGTATAACGTAGGGCAGAGTCTGCAGTAAAAGTTTGCAGTACTTACTGAGCTTTATCTTCTCGACGATCAGTGGGTAGAACTCTTTGGCGGCTGCGTTGTTTGGCTCATACTGCAAAACTGAAACAGAAAACACGCACGAGCCAGTTAAGGAAAAATGCTTTCCGGATTCCAGTAGGAACTTATAGAAACATGGTGAACATTTTTATAGGGCAATGCGGCCATACATTGCATCTATGTGGATTTAGGGGCATTGGGCAGAGAAGATATCTTAGTAAGGTACGATATGTCTCTTTTTACGAGTGACATTTGTTGGAGACTAGGGGGAGTCTGTAGAAACTACAGCCCGTTCTTGTCTTTGTATCTTCGTCGATTTCTCTAATATTCAAACCTGTTTACAGATTTGAACTGCGTGTTGGGCCGAGATACGAACCTGGAAGCTCCTCTGGTGTTGCTCGTGTATGGTTCCATTGCGACAGTACACTGCTCAGCCCCAACATTAGGACCACCTGCCTAACAACCGGTACAACTTCCTTAACACTGAGCTTTGTTTTTTCCGGTTTAACATGATTTCACGTGTGCTAAGGTATTAATAAAAGCAGATTATCTTACACATTCATAGTGTTTCAATTAACGTTTTTCCAAAATTAAATTCTCTACAACTTCTCTTGAAAAATTTTTGCAGTTGTCTGGAATTTAAAAAGCAAATTGGGCCAAGTAGTTAATAAATTAAAAACTTTGCGAAATTACGTCTTCGCTTCTCTGGATGTTCTGGAAAGCTACTGCCGATACGCGTCTGGAACAGGGGCGGTGGCAAGGGAGGAGGGGCTATGGGGGCTATAGTCTCCCCCCTTAATGGACTACCACTTTATACTGGGTAAAATGACTTCAGAAATCAGCGACTATATTACTTCAACAGATTCAGTCTTTTTTTATACAGGGTGTTACAAAAAGGTACGGCAAAACTTTCAGGAAACATTCCTCACACACAAAGAAAGAAAATATGTTATGTGGACATGTGTCCCGAAACGCTTACTTTCCATGTTAGAGCTCATTTTATTACTTCCCTTCAAATCACATTAATCATGGAATGGAAACACACAGCAACAGAACGTACCAGCGTGACTTCAAACACTTTGTTACAGGAAATGTTCAAAATGTCCTTCGTTAGCGAGGATACATGCATCCACCCTCCGTCGCATGTAATCCCTGATGCGATGATGCAGCCCTGGAGAATGGCGTATTGTAGCACAGCCGTCCACAATACGAGCACGAAGGGTCTCTCCATTTGGTACCGGGGTTGCGTAGACAAGAGCTTTCAAATGCCCCCATAAATGAAAGTCAAGAGGGTTGAGGTCAGGAGACCGTGGAGGCCATGGAATTGGTCCGCCTCTACCAATCCATCGGTCACCGAATCTGTTGTTGAGAAGCGTACGAACACTTCGACTGAAATGTGCAGGAGCTGCATCGTGCATGAACCACATGTTGTGTCGTACTTGTAAAGGCACATGTTCTAGAAGCACAGGTAGAGTATCCCGTATGAAATCATGATAACGTGCTCCATTGAGCGTAGGTGGAAGAACACGGGGTCCAATCGAGACATCACCAACAATGCCAGCCCAAACGTTCCACATGATAACGTGCTCCATTGAGCGTAGGTGGAAGAACACGGGGTCCAATCGAGACATCACCAACAATGCCAGCCCAAACGTTCACAGAAAATTTGTGTTGATGACGTGATTGCAGAATTGCGTGCGGATTCTCGTCAGCCCACACATGTTGATTGTGAAAATTTACAATTTGATCACGTTGGAATGAAGCCTCATCCGTAAAGAGAACATTTGCACTGAAATGAGGATTGACACATTGTTGGATGAACCATTCGCAGACGTGTACCCGTGGAGACCAATCAGCTGCTGATAGTGCCTGCACACGCTGTACATGGTACGGAAACAACTGGTTCTCCCGTAGCACTCTCCATACAGTGACGTGGTCAACTTTACCTTGTACAGCAGCAACTTCTCTGATGCTGACATTAGGGTTATCGTCAACTGCACGAAGAATTGCCTCGTCCATTGCAGGTGTCGTCGTCGTTCTAGGTCTTCCCCAGTCGCGAGTCATAGGCTGGAATGTTCCGTGCTGCCTAAGACGCCGATCAATTGCTTCGAACGTCTTCCTGTCGGGACACCTTCGTTCTCGATACAAACGTACCGCGCCACTGCTATTGCCCCGTGCTGATCCATACATCAAATGGGCATCTGCCAACTTCGCATTTGTAAACATTGCACTGACTGCAACACTAACCCGTTGATGCTACGTACTGATGTGCTTGATGCTAGTACTGTAGAGCAATGAGTCGCATGTCAACACAAGCACCGAAGTCAACATTACCTTCCTTCAATTGGGGCGACTAGCGGTGAATCGAGGAAGTACAGTGCATACTGACGAAACTAAAATGAGTTCTAAAATGGAAATTAAGCGTTTCCGGACACATGTCCACATAACATCTTTTCTTTATTTGTGTGTGAGGAATGTTTCCTGAAAGTTTGGCCGTACCTTTTTGTAACACCCTGTATATAATTATGCAGCAATATGGGTTGCAATGTATTTGAAACACATTTTAACAAAAGAATAAGAGCGACAAACAGCTTACTGTCTAATGCAATAAATATCACTTAACTTAAAATGGGCGTCTTATTATTTATTGATGTACACTGGTTGTATATTAATGTACCACTTACAATAACCAAGGAAGCTGAATGTGCTGGGTATGCCTACCAACGCTTAAATAGCTAACCCCCCAGACAAAAACTTCGAAATCGCCCGACATCTGGGTCAAATCGTGCTATTTTCCCGGGCACATACATTCCGTAGACGCGTTGCAGTGCTGGCAACGCCAACGGGCTCTCCCCACCTACCGACCAGACGTTCATGTTCTAACGTGGTACGCGTTTGTAGTAAGGAATATGAACGTAAATTAAGTCCGTTTTAATACAGCTCAATGAGTAGAAGGCAAATGATATTTAAAGTATTCAGTTGTCTGGCGAGCGGGGTGACGTCGCGGTGTATACGATCGCCGGTTGGTGGCGGCTACTCATTATCTCAATAAACAAGTATGAAAAATACAGGGTGTTCCAAAACGATATTTACAACTTTGATCACAGATATTTGAGAAACGTGTTAAAAGGTGAGATCTCAGCCTTTCCCGGCGAATGTGCTGTATCCAAGGTTGTCGGGTGTCCAGCCGGATCCGTTCGTCGAAGTTCCACGATATTTCGGCGGATAACCGTTCCGCCATCAGCAGGTGGTGCTGATGGAATGATCTGTCTGCGCTGTGTCCGTGGTATTTATGTCCGCGGGGTCCCGAGTCGTACCCCGGCGGGGCGCCGCGCGGTGGGAGGGGTGGGGGAAACTGCAGCCCTCCCACCACGCGGCGCGCAGCCGGCCGCCCGCGCCGGGGTACGACTCGGGACCCCGCGGACATAAATACCACGGACACAGCGCAGACAGATCATTCCATCAGCACCACCTGCTGATGGCGGAACGGTTATCCGCCGAAATATCGTGGAACTTCGACGAACGGATCCGGCTGGACACCCGACAACCTTGGATACGTGTTAAAAGGTGATGGTTCATTTATATATACATAAATTTACGGGGCAGTATTTGATACTAAATTTTAAAAAGCAACCAAAAATTGATACGATAACCGAAAAGTCCGAAAGAGAATGTAGATGAAATAACTCATACCCGGAAACCGAGTGTAAAATTCATGTAACGGCTGCAACCGAGTGAAGAAACCGACTGGACGAAAAAACAAGCGACTGACAAATCGATTGTTAATAACAGTCGGTTGTCCTTCGAACTCTTCCACGTGCTGTCAGCGAACACTTGTTTTCCGAGTACGATTATTGATATTACTAAAGTGTGTAACTGAGTAGTGTGCCCGAATCATGTGTCGTGAAGTGTCAATTTTTTTCTGAAATAATAGTGTGTTAGAGATTTGAGTGAGTGATGAAAGACGTTGCTGCAATGAATCGCAAGCTAACGGATTATTTTGGAAAACCTGAGCATAGGGCCAAAAACTCTCGCAAGGAATCTGAAGCTTGCGCTACAGAATTGGAAGCGTCACAGGCTTGTGCATCTAGAGTCTACAGTTTCGACAACACAAAACGTCATATCTTCTTAATTTTAAATAATACTTCCTTCATGTTACTGAGATTTTTTACTAGTAGTTATTAGTTTAATTAAGTAAGATTAGCGCTATTAAGTTTAATCGATAACTAATGGTTAGAATACAAATGGTAGAAAACATAAAAAGTGGCGTCAATTTTTAAAGATGCCATTCGTCTATAAAGAGGTAAAATATTTTCTGCACAAACCAGCATTATTTAATTAATTTTTACTGAAAAATAACACTTTATTGTTGTTTCCAGAATGAGATTTTCACTCTGCTGCGGAGTGTGCACTGATATGGAACTTCCTGGCAGATTAAAACTGGTCCCCAGTTCGAGTCTCGGTACGGCACTCAGTTTTAATCTGCCAGGAAGTTTCACTTTATTGTCGTATTTTTTTTTTTTTACTAAAGCCGGCTATATGTATTTTTGATATTAATAATATCGACAAAATTTGTAAGATGTGAGATGGTGGTTGCTTATTCTATGACTGAGGACACAACTGTGTATGCTGTAATAACATTTGTTTAATGTTGCAAACTTTCATAGATACACACGCTTTTACACAGTTTACAATGTGACAATGGTAAGACAGTTGTGAAAATGACGCATCTTGTCCTCTGATATTTAACTAATCGTAAACACAACAATATTAAATTTTAATTAGAAGTTTCTTTACAAAATTATTCTTACAATTACATTGTGATGTTGGTTAGTACCATGATAAATCATCAGATTCCGGTTCAAAGTTCGGTACTATTTAGGATGACAGTCATGTCTACGGAGGATGGTTAGTTTTGTGACAAGTCGAGCAAAAGATTACCCAAGGTCGCTCGAGTTTACAGTGGACGCAAGCTGGTGAACCAACAAGTTTACATACCTCCGCGCGGTATTTACCTTAGCTGTGATGAGCTATCACATGCATGGCCGCTCTCTTCCTCCTTTATTCCTATAAAAACTTGTTAAACCTTTGCTGCCTGGAACCGCGCGACCGCTACGGTCGCAGGTTCGAATCCTGCCTTGGGCATGGATGTGTGTGATGTCCTTAGGTTAGTTAGGTTTAAGTAGTTCTAAGTTCTAGGGGACTGATGACCTAGTGCTCGGAGCCATTTGAACCATTTTTTAAACCTTTGCTGAATTTCCCAGCAGAAACTCTCCATATGTTTCTCATTATGTGAGAAAAAAGTACTCATCCCTAAACTTGGAATATGGCGATATACACGCACATGGCTGGAGCAGCGTGCATATTATAATGCCCTCTCAGTTCTCTCAAGAACAACTAACTGGCTGGTTCGTTTCTCCGCTGTTGTAGCTAAACGACGCTACAGCTAATTTCTACCTGTGTTCACACAAATTTCTCCTCTGAATCGTACAGAGCATTATGCACCCTGTTCTGCACTTGACGCCTATTCAGAGAAGAGTCTTAGAAAATGTCCGTCTTGTCTTTCTCGTAGCCAAACTGTCTCCCCACCTGGGTTCTTCTGTTCTCCGTGTCACAGCTTTTTTTCGACCAGTAGCGTCTGAGTCACCTGGTCGGTCTGTCGATGACTCCCGCCTTGGGACGCACTCGCCGGCCGCTGTGGCCGATCGGTTTTAGGCGCTTCACTCCAGAACGGCACTGCTGCTACGGTGGCAGGTTCGAATCGTGCCTCGGGCAGGGATGTGTGTGATGTCCTTAGCTTAGTTAGGTTTAAGTAGTTCTAAGTCTAGGGGACTGAATGACCTCAAATGTTAAGTCCCATAGTGCTTAGAGCCATCTGAATTTTTTTGGTACGTGCCCTAAATGCTGTGGTGTGGCTTTCGCCTCTCCTCGCAATTGCTTCCAAACCAAAACGTTTGCTCTCGCTGCTTGTCTCACCTTCCGCTCATAGACATGCATTAAATGATCGGTGTGTTGATACCGTCAATTGAGTGTCATCCCTTTTGCGTTACATACTTGCAGGCAAATTTGCTCATTACTGCCAAATTAAGTTAGGTGTCATATTCACCTTCCCGTTACGATATATAAAGCTCTTATCTAAGGTGCGAAATTGACCTTCATTTATTCTGTCACCTTACAAATTATTCAAAGCTTTCTTTCTCAACAATATCAACCAATTTTCAGTAATAGTCTATAAACATGTGAGAGCATTTCAGAAGTTTCTAAAAGATTTTCAGACTACTAGAAGAAAGATAGTAGGCCTGCAGTAAGTAATGTGATGTGGAATCTTTCCTGGTTTTGCTGTTATTAATCTGACTGTGACCGAGTGATGGCACAGAGCGGAGGAACCAAACAACGACCTTCGCTGATGTCGTGTTAAAGTTTGAAGCGTTTCTAAAGGAACGTTAGCAAACAAAACTTCCAGGCAAAGGCCACTAAATTGAGAGAAACTTAGACATTATGTACCTTTGGACTCCTAAATACCGTTCACGGACTGGTTTCACAAACAAATGAGAGTTCCAGTGTGTAAACTGTAACTTGACAGTCCTGAATTGGTAGAAGGCGGGTGACGGCAGTCACTTGTTCCGGGCTGCCGGTAACATTTGGAAGCTGAAACACTGTCTGTAGTAGCCATTGTTGTCTGCTTTTACACTCTTTACTGCTTCACTGTTCTGAGACTTCTTTCCTTGTCATTACTGTACGGAATTGCTGCGGTTAGTACCTTCATTAAGCATATCAGTACACAAGACCATTTCAATACTGTTTACCGAGGGCGCCCATGCGAATGTTTGTAGTGGGAGTGGACAAGACCGAGGGATATGGGGTAACGTTAACGTTTTGGAAGACAAATGTTGACTTTTTAGTGGTCATAATAAATTAAAATTATTTATATTTGTCAATAACTCTATATACTTTTGTGTTGAGCCACTTGTACGTAACACTGACATTTAAAGCATATTTAATTCGCAGGAAGAAAGACCAGAAAGGACTGAAAAATATTATGACCCATATGACATAGGAAGAGCTGTTCTCCGTGTCACAGCTTTTTTTCGACCAGTAGCGTCTGAGTCACCTGGTCGGTCTGTCGATGACAGAGAAGCTTAAGTTTTTAAAGAATACTTGGAAGCCTCCTGCAAACTTTTCTTTTCCTACTCAGTTATAAGGGAAGCAAAAACCAAGATTTAAGCATGAATGGATGAGCCAGTACTCGCTTTCATACATTAAAATGTTACGTGGTGGATTATGTGCTGCATGTGTTCTGTTTTCTCCTTCAGTTGCCGGAATCGGCTCTCAGATACTTATTAGGCCTACAGCTTTCCATTATTCGAAATAATTGAAACCTTTAACTGGCTTCGTAAAAAACATAAATAACTTGTAGGTGTCGTTTTTAATCGGAAACACTTCAGATACACAAACACAATTATTCAAATAGTTATCAGGTTTCATTTTTCAGCAAAAATTTCTATGTTGCTAATATTTCGAGTGCTTACTAGGTTTGATGTTTGAACTATTTTTCTTTATTTAATTCGTTACCTAAGACATTTTTAATTTATTTTTATAGGCGTTGAAAACACTGGTAAAAGAACCATTGGTCAAATACAAAAAGACTACGGAAGATCTTCGTAATCATGAAAACACAAAATATCACAAATTTTCCATAGAGAAGGCCACAGAGTTGACCAAGTCTATGGAATCAAAACAAAAAAAAAATTATTGCCGTTGTCCTCAGTACCAAGAAATCTTCAGTTATTGAAGAAAACCGGAAACGCTTGAGGCCTATTATAAAGACTATAGTCCTGTGTGCTAGAAATAACCTACCTTTACGAGGACATCGTGATCATGGTTTAATTCCTCAGCTAAAGGAAGAAAAAAACTGATCTTTTACAGGGAAAACATGGAGTATTTCAGAGTCTTTTGGCTTTTCGTGTGGATGCTGGAGATGAAGATTTAAAACATCATTTCAGTACATGTGGCCGAAACAGTTCTATGATAAGTAACACAGTCCAAAACGAAGTGATACATTGCATTGGTGACGCTATTCGCTCGTCAGTATCGAAGGATGTGAAAAAGGCTAAATTTTTTAGCATTATGTGTGATGAAACAACTGATGTTACCACTACGGAACAGATGACATTTTGTGTTAGGTATATGGACACGAGACCTTTGTTACCAAAGAAGACTTTCTAGGTTTTACTGAGCTTAAATCAACTACTGGCACTTCTACTGCAGAAGCCATCGATGAAGAACTCAAGACACTGGGGCTGAGCTATCAGTATCTTTGTGGACAGGGCTATGATGGCGGCTCAAACATGGCTGGGAGATTTAAAGGAGTTCCAGCTCTTATTTTAAGTAAACAACCGTTGGCTATTTATACCCACTGTTTTAGCAACTCTTTGAACTTGTGCATTTTGAAGTCTTGTGATACTCCAATAGTTATAAATACACTCCTGGAAATTGAAATAAGAACACCGTGAATTCATTGTCCCAGGAAGGGGAAACTTTATTGACACATTCCTGGGGTCAGATACATCACATGATCACACTGACAGAACCACAGGCACATAGACACAGGCAACAGAGCATGCACAATGTCGGCACTAGTACAGTGTATATCCACCTTTCGCAGCAATGCAGGCTGCTATTCTCCCATGGAGACGATCGTAGAGATGCTGGATGTAGTCCTGTGGAACGGCTTGCCATGCCATTTCCACCTGGCGCCTCAGTTGGACCAGCGTTCGTGCTGGACGTGCAGACCGCGTGAGACGACGCTTCATCCAGTCCCAAACATGCTCAATGGGGGACAGATCCGGAGATCTTGCTGGCCAGGGTAGTTGACTTACACCTTCTAGAGCACGTTGGGTGGCACGGGATACATGCGGACGTGCATTGTCCTGTTGGAACAGCAAGTTCCCTTGCCGGTCTAGGAATGGTAGAACGATGGGTTCGATGACGGTTTGGATGTACCGTGCACTATTCAGTGTCCCCTCGACGATCACCAGTGGTGTACGGCCAGTGTAGGAGATCGCTCCCCACACCATGATGCCGGGTGTTGGCCCTGTGTGCCTCGGTCGTATGCAGTCCTGATTGTGGCGCTCACCTGCACGGCGCCAGACACTCATACGACCATCATTGGCACCAAGGCAGAAGCGACTCTCATCGCTGAAGACGACACGTCTCCATTCGTCCCTCCATTCACGCCTGTCGCGACACCACTGGAGGCGGGCTGCACGATGTTGGGGCGTGAGCGGAAGACGGCCTAACGGTGTGCGGGACCGTAGCCCAGCTTCATGGAGACGGTTGCGAATGGTCCTCGCCGATACCCCAGGAGCAACAGTGTCCCTAATTTGCTGGGAAGTGGCGGTGCGGTCCCCTACGGCACTGCGTAGGATCCTACGGTCTTGGCGTGCATCCGTGCGTCGCTGCGGTCCGGTCCCAGGTCGACGGGCACGTGCACCTCCCGCCGACCACTGGCGACAACATCGATGTACTGTGGAGACCTCACGCCCCACGTGTTGAGCAATTCGGCGGTACGTCCACCCGGCCTCCCGCATGCCCACTATACGCCCTCGCTCAAAGTCCGTCAACTGCACATACGGTTCACGTCCACGCTGTCGCGGCATGCTACCAGTGTTAAAGACTGCGATGGAGCTCCGTATGCCACGGCAAACTGGCTGACACTGACGGCGGCGGTGCACAAATGCTGCGCAGCTAGCGCCATTCGACGGCCAACACCGCGGTTCCTGGTGTGTCCGCTGTGCCGTGCGTGTGATCATTGCTTGTACAGCCCTCTCGCAGTGTCCGGAGCAAGTATGGTGGGTCTGACACACCGGTGTCAATGTGTTCTTTTTTCCATTTCCAGGAGTGTATGATTAGAACTGTAGGATCAGTTTCAGCATTCTTGTTTGCCTCTGCAAACAGAAAAAGTTCCCTAGAAAAAGCTATATCACGACTACCGTTCACAGGGTCAAAGAAAACAAAGTTGAAGGCAATGTGTCCAACAATATGGGTGGAAAGACACGATAGCCTTATTACTTTCAAGGAGCTATTTGTCCCGGTCGTGATCTTGCTTGACGAACTTTCAAGTGGTCGTGAAACCAACGAAGAAACGGCTAGTAAAGCTTGTATGTTTAGTTCTGCTGTCCGAAGAGGAGACTTCGTAATAGCTTTAGCAACTGCAGCATATTGCTTCTCTTTAAGACTAAGCGAACAGCTCCAAAGTCCTAAAATGGATTTAACAACAGCCTTAAATCATGTCAATGATGTGCTTGAGGTGTTCAGTAATATAAGGATGGATTCTGAAATAGAATTCGGAAGTATTTTTGAAGACGCTGTTAAACTGGCAGAAGATATTGGAAGTGTAATAGGAATGCCAAGAACTATTTCAACACAAACCAAAAGAGACAATGTTCCTGCTTCAAACGCCGAGGAATACTTCAGGCAAACAGTATTTTTACCTGTTGTGGACCGTTTTATTGCCGAGCTAGAAACAAGTTTTCCCCAAGATTTTCGCGCCATATTACCACTTGAAGGTCTTATTCCTGCATACTGTTTAAAATACAGTGGGGATGAAGTGATCCAGGCATCCGAGAAATATGAAGAGTTTTTGGAGAGTTCTTTGCTTTTAATGAAAGGAGAGCTGTAACTATGGAAGAAAAAGTGGGTTGATGAAAGTAAAAGACATGAAACAGTAACTGAAGCATTAAAGAAAAGCGAAAAGCAGTTTTTCCCAAATGTATATGTTTTACTTCAAATATTTGGGACCATTCCAGTCACCAAAAGCACTCCTGAACGAAGCTTCTCTACTTTGAGACGAATAAAGACATATTGCGTAACACAATGGGGCAGGTGAGACTAAATGAATTGGCTTCTTGCAAATATCCATAAAGAAAGAGATATGGACATTGAAAATACCATTGACATATTCAGTAAAAAGAAACAGAGGCGAATGAGCATGACAAATTGGGCAGAAGACGAAAGTATACAGAATTTTGTTACAGAATTTTTTTATATTCATGTCAAGTCCAAGTTTTTACATTCATGTCACCTTCTGTATCGAGAAAATTAATGAAAACATATTTGTTGCAAGTTAACCTTTTTCATGGTTTATGTAATTTATAAAATCTCCCATGTGAAAATAAGTTTTTTACCATGAACTCCAAAACAGTTATCAAAAACTACTTTAAGCAACACCAAATTTTGCCAGTTTGTCGGCGGAGGACCCCATCCCCCAATTAGCGCCCCCCCCCCCCCCTTAGACCGACTCCTAGAACCGCCCCTGGTCTGGAACATGTGTTATTAGATTCGCCAGATCAGTAACAGCAAAATAAATGGAAACCGTGCTTTATTTAACCTCGTACAAGTTACGATGGCGTCACATTAGCGAAGTTGCTAAATTTCACGCAAAATTTTCTATTAGCCACAACTCCGTAACTAAACATCTGCGAGCCTAAGTTTGTACAAACGTTTTTCTTTAGTTTTATTTGTAGAATAACATATTAAAATATTTGCATATCTTCGTGAATCACCCTGTACAATGGACGTATGAGTACATGTTGTAGGCACATGGTTGACAACATACGGCTGTGAAGGTCTGGCCTGAGTCGCGCTCGGATAGCCAAATAGTGAGGCGACCGGTAGCGATAAGTGGAAAGTCTGGGTTCGAGTCCTGGACCAGCGCAACTTTTCATTTTCGTCATTTTGTTATGCAGCTGATGGTTGTCCATATTCGCAACTGCAAATAGATTTCTTGTATTGACGCGTTCGCGCCGGTGCTGAAAACTTGTTTCTCGCTGTGGGGGCCCCGTGTGTCTTATAACGCCCTAGACTACTATTTTAATATATTAACACTTTATTTTTAATGAAATGATAATTAAATAGACACCCTAGCTGAAAGCAGGCGTTGATACACTTCATTGGGGACATGTTGAAAATGTGTGCCCCGACCGGGACTCGAACCCGGGATCTCCTGCTTACATGGCAGACGCTCTATCCATCTGAGCCACCGCGGGCACAGAGGATGGTGCGTCTGCAGGGACTTATCCCTTGCACGCTCCCCGTGAGATCCACATTCCCAACATGTCCTAATAGATGTTTGCCCATCATACTCATTACTCGTGGCAGATTCCGTCTCTAATGACCTCGTTGTCGACGGGACGTTAAACACTAACCACCACCACTCGTGGCAGATTAATCTACCAAGTCCCGTACGAGTTCGGGCATAGCGTGTGCTTTCGCACAAGAAGGTCAAAGGCCGGGAGCCCATATTTTTTTAACTATATATATGACGGTAGTATCTGTTCCCGAAAGAACAGTTACCGTGGATGACCATGCAGCTTTGCTATAAATGAAATGATAATTAAATAGACACCCTAGCTGCAAGCAGGCGTTGATACACTTCATTGGGGACATGTTGAAAATGTGTGCCCCGACCGGGACTCGAACCCGGGATCTCCTGCTTACATATATAGTAGAATATGGAATCGGTGGGTTCAGGAGGGTAATACAGAACGCCGTGCTGGATCCCAACGGCCTCATATCACTAGCAGTCGAGTTGACAGGCATCTTATCCGCATGGATGTAACGGATCGTGCAGCCACGTCTCGATCTCTGAATCAACAGGTGGGGACGTTTGCAAGACAAAAAACAAAAAGTTCAAATGGCTCTGAGCACTAGAACTTAGAACTACTTAAACCTAACTAACCTAAGGGCATCACACACATCCATGCACGAGGCAGGATTCGAACCTGCGACCGTAGCGGTCACGCGGTTCCAGACTGAAGCGCCTAGAACCGGACGACCACTCCGGCCGGCCGACACAAGAACCATCTGCACGAATACACTCCTGGAAATGGAAAAAAGAACACATTGACACCGGTGTGTCAGACCCACCATACTTGCTCCGGACACTGCGAGAGGGCTGTACAAGCAATGATCACACGCACGGCACAGCGGACACGCCAGGAACCGCAGTGTTGGCCGTCGAATGGCGCTAGCTGCGCAGCATTTGTGCACCGCCGCCGTCAGTGTCAGCCAGTTTGCCGTGGCATACGGAGCTCCATCGCAGTCTTTAACACTGGTAGCATGCCGCGACAGCGTGGACGTGAACCGTATGTGCAGTTGACGGACTTTGAGCGAGGGCGTATA